>NW_027208467.1:22500-59113 GCF_027789765.1 Dendropsophus ebraccatus | reverse complement strand
CTTTTCAAACAGGAATAAATGTCGCTATTTACATGCATTATAATATAAAAGAGTGCACACAATTGTAATGTGATGCAGTATATAGGCTTATCCAAATAGGAGTATATCTCAGACTATTCAATGAGTTCCCTCCCTCTTAATTCATGGAGGCAGATAAGGCACTATATTTCTATAGCCTTCCAATGCCAATATGCTATTATCAGTGGTTATAGAACAACAGACCTCAGCAAATGCAAACAGTAAAGCCACATTAACTGAAACAAACAAAGGGATGATGAATAATGCACATCCAGCCCACAAACATATAGTCATCGGTACTTAAAGCAAGCAGAATTGTTGGTATTAATCACAGTTATTTCAGCGGGAGCAGTGGATGAATGGATGGTAAATAATGCAGACGTCCTGGGATTCACTCCGCCACTGAAAATAATAAGTGATATAAACAGCCATAGTTTCTTACTTGCTTCTTCTCCCGTTGGTTTTTGGCTAACACCGAGTGGAAAACGGTGGTAGACACAAGTCAGAGCTGCTGCTCTTACACATTTAAAAAAAAAATTATGTTCCCTTTTAGATTTTTTTAGTGCCATAAAATTAATGGTTTACAGACGTCTGATTAGTACAACACTATAACCTACGGAACTATAGGTATGACACTCACTATCTAGGATCTCTCAGTACTATGAGAAAGATTTCATTTTTCAGAATCTACCTTCAGGGACCCCACTTTACTATCCCTTCTAATAATCAACAGGCCCAGACCAATCCTTCCCAACCAGGACATCCTCAGGCTCGGCGATCTAGAACTATCAAGGCCACTGTGTAAAGACCCTATTATACGTAGCAATTATTGTTTAAAGATTCGCTAATGAAAACTAGCGATTTTGTACAGAACGATTCTGAGGTTATTAAATTCACCGATTACTGTTATGAACGATCGTTATTAGAGATGAGCGAGTAGTGAAATATTCGACTTTCGAGAATTCGAATCAAATAGGCACCGATATTCGACTATTTGAACGCGTATTCGATCCCATTATAGTCTATGGGAAAAAAATTCGACCACTTGGAGGTCACCAAGTCCCCCATGAAACCTCCCTAAATGATGCAAACACCTCCGGAATGACACTGGGACATTAGGGGGGAGCATGCCTGGGTGCACCCAACACCCCAAAATCGCTGTATAATGCCACTCTCTGCAGTTGTGAAGGAAAAAATATTTATGAACGCTTTACAAACATTTATAGCAATGTTGACACATTTCATTCGTATTTCTTGCTCAGTGTTACATACATGATTCCAATGGCGTTCCGCAGAGCGTCATGTTATTCGCGCTTATCACGCGTAATGCTGTACGTACGTTACTGGAACAGTATGTATGACGTGCCTTTTTCTGGGCTACTGGAACAATATGTATCACGTGCCTTTTACTGGGCTACTGAAAGAGTATATATCAAGTGCCCTTAGTGGGCTACTGGAACAATATGTATAACGTGCCCTTAGTGGTGTTAAACAGGGACACTATAAGTCACTTGTACACACAGGGTACTGGAATGAATACACCTGCTGATGCTGATGCTGCTGTTATATCATCTATTTTTTAGCACTAAGAAGGGCTTTTGATTCAGAGATGACTTTTTCGCTTGATCTTAGCCCTGAAATGGACTTTTGGGTTCTGTAGTAATCCTGCCTAACCAGAACGCTACTAAAACCTATCTCTCCCTGCTGCAAGATCTTTCCCTGGCTAGGTTGAAAGCTCATATGCGGTCGAGAGGCGGGAGCCAAGTATTTAAGATTCAAGGTCATGTGGTTCAGCTATTCAATGAGGGTAGACGCCGTTTTTACGCTGCGTGCGTACTCCCAGGGTCCCTCACAGCCTCCCTGCATGGTGATTGGATTAAAAAAAGCGCCAACTGCGATGGGAGGGCTTTCAAATGTTTCCCGCGTATTTGCCTCACTACTCGATTGAATTCGAATCTTTCGAATAAAGCAATATTCGATCGTAATACCTACTCGATCAAATCGTATTCGCTCACCTCTAGTCGTTATATGTTGCTAAATCGTTCCTCAGGACAACCCACACAACATGTTTTATCCACAAACGATTATTACACAAACAGATATGCGAACAATCAGCAAACTACCAATAATAATTTTTCAACATGTTGAAAGACGAAAATAAATGACTTTTCGTTCACAGTTTGATCTTTGGGTGTTATTACACAGACGATAATTGCTCATTTTTTATCATTATAGCGAATTTTTAAATGATAATCACTCCATGTAATTGGGCCTTAAGTATGCAGGGCAACCAGACCATTTGTCAATGGTAACCAACACAAAATACTGAAAGCTACTCTCCACTTCGACAGACTGCCCCAGTTTATTAGCTTTGCAACATATTTCCAGATTGCAAGCACACGACCAAAGTGTTTCCCCTTCCCATAGATGGGATGCAGGCCAACAGAGAGCTGTGCTTCCAGTCTATCTCACCTTCTTTTAGACAAGTTCCAGTATACCTGCATTGCAACAGCCTCAAACCCATCTGCCTCCCTGAAGATGGATAATGTTGTATCCATATATACAGACTGTGGGCCTTGTCTCTATTCACACAGGCCAACAGCACCAATACCTTAATGGAGCTGTCAAAACTTTTCCCAATTGGCACCCAACTTTTCAATTGTCTTTCTGTGAAACCCAGTTGGCACCAGTCCTCACCCTTTTCTTACTCTCTGTATCTTGAACCCACAGGTGATCTTCATAGATGAATCCAGACCTTCTCCACCCTTGTGAACTGAGCACCCTTAGCCTACCATGTGGCATCAGAAGAAGTGAACAGTGATAATTATCTAGTTACACAGGAACCTTTTCGGGAGTTGGATATATTAGACAGTAAAAGGGCACTCAGTTCTTGAGGCTGATTTATTGGAAACCAGAAAATTGGGCAGGTGTAAGAATCTAAGTGACTACAAATTGTGATTGGTAGATGATGGTCAGAGCAAAATGCTAAATGTACAGTAGGTGTTGTTAAATGCTCATGGTATGCAGTGGTTAATACCTATGAAAAGTGGTCCAAGGAAGGACAACCAATGAAATATGGACAGAGCCGTGAGGATCCAAGGCTCACCGGAACATATTAGATACTCTGGTCTGATCCCACATCATATATTAGCATATATTACTGATAAAGTTAGTGCTAGGTATACCAGAAAGTTAGCACAGGTGCATCACAGCTTAATGTGTACTGTATATGGCTGCTTGGCCACAGACTGGTCAAAGTATCTATGCTGCCAATACCAAGAGTGCTTACAATGGACACCTGAGCATCTGAACTAGGACATAGAGCAATCAAAGAAGACGACCCGGTCTTATAAATTATATTTCTTTCACATTGTGTGGACAGCCATTTGCGTGTGCATCACATTACCTAGGAAAAAGACTACACTAAATTGACCTATGGGAAGAAGAAAAGGTGGTGGAGGTGATATGATGTTCGGGAGGGCAAATGTTATGTTTGGAAACTCTTGGTTCCTGGCATCATGAGGATTAGAGATGAGCGAATTTACATTACAATTGAAGCAAAGCACTTTGTTTTAACAGCACTCGGCTTATACACCGGCCCTTTTTGATCTCGGTGCCGCTTCATGCCGCTCCACCCTGGGTGGAACGAAAAGCTGGATCCAGTCCCGCGAAAATTCCAAATTCTCCAGCTCTCAATCTGATCAGCATTTTTGGATACAAAGGATCTGCTGCAAATGTCTTGTTGCCAAATACCACAGGGCACCTTCAAGGTCTATGTCTTGATGGGTCAAAGCTGGGCTTATTTCGAGATGTCTATGACATCTAGTGTGCAGTGTATATTATCTAAGTTTCGGTTATATCTTTATTACAAAACATTCTATAACATTGTTCGCTTCCCCATTCCTGTTCACCCCCAATAACTATATAGCCCCATTCCTGTATCGATGTCTGCCCATCTGATGCTTACAAAGTCATGAGACGTTTTCGCACCTGTCTTGTACTGTGATGGAGAGTTCTCTGATTTAATCGAGTTACACTTAATCCTCCTAATACAGCAGAATACATATATAACATTGCTAAATCAGCAAAAAAATATGTATTGTACCTACTCAGCAAAACAGTAATGAGATAAAAGCATAGGAGAAACCAGACTTAGTATATGCTATAAGGCAAGATTGCAAGAGTTTGTAAAGGGAATGTGTCAACAAAAAAATGACTTATTGTTTAAATAATGTTTATATGTTAAACATATTTTTGGTGACTTTTTCTAAATTTTCCATTATCTATCTATATCATAAAACAATCCTGCAGTTTTTATTTTTCAGCACTGGGGCTAAAGCTTAGCTGAGACTTCCTGTTCTGCCTCTGATAAGAGGAGGCTGCTGTAATTGGATCTGTACAGTATTGCAGCTGCATATAACACCAAAGCTCACAAAGTAACGGAACAAACGGAACAAACTCTGTCTATTGTCATCTATGTCCATGAGTCTTGCTGTAAAGCAGGTCAATAAATCTTGTTAAAAACAGCTCAGGCAAGATGGAAGCCCCTTATAACAATGTTCAAAACTGAAATATAAATAGAAAATTACAGTCAGAAAATAGAATCTCATAGTGCACAGTTCTATCTTTTTTCAAGCCTTTAATGTAAATGTCCCTATTTTGGATTTGAACCCATTTAGAGAGATTTGAAGCGAAAGATATTTTTTAAGGTTTCCCTGCAGCTTGTCCTTTTGTAGTAATGGGAAAGTACTAAGAGAGTCCTGGGCTAGTCATTAGGTAAAGGGACCTGGTGGGACCCCCAAATGATTGGGTCTGTGTTGCAGTTCTCTGCACAACAAATGACAAATCATTGAAGGTTTTACTGGCTTCATTCTAAGGTAAGGTAAAAAATAGGAAAGTATTAAGAGCAGGTAGGGTGTGTAATAGAGAAGGATAAAAACTATGTGGGGGCAGCCATGTTAGGAAGGTGAGTAGAAACATTTTTGTAAGGGGGTCTACAGAGTAAATTTAAGAATCTGGTTGATAAGTGGGTTGAGACTAACCAGATACAGGGGAAGAATGGTTAGTTAGGATGGGGAGGAGAAAATCGCAGCTCTGGTGTTCTGAACTGAACCACAATCTAGCGGAGGAAGTCACCAGAAGGTGATTTTAGGCACCATATTTTATATTGCACCTTATTACTATATTGCTGCTATATATTCTTGTTAGAGTCACTATATAGTTTTGGAAATTGGGATGTTCCCATTGAAGAGTTTTTTGCACTCGTGCACTTTTTATATGACTTGAATATTTTCTGTCTTATATTTGCCTTTTCCATTGTTTAGATATTTTAGTATGATTTACTGCCTTGATCATGGTAGCAATATTATTTGCATGCAGCCAATATTATTCTTCTGGGTTAACCATGAATTTTTTTTGTTCTTAGCTGAGATTTTTAGTGTTTTTAATCATGTTTTTTGGTGTTTCTATGTGATATCTAATAACATTTTGCGATTTAGCGTTTATATTTTTTGTGGAGTGCACTCTACTTATGTGTCTAGTCTTCTCTTTTCTGGTTACTCCACTGTAATACCCTAGACACTGAGTGGCACCCCTGAATCCCTTTTTCTCACTACAGCTAGAGGAGGAATTGAGCGCCGACCTGTTCTTCACATCACCGCCTGTGCTATTAGGCTGGGTTCACACTGCATTTTGCAATCCGTGTTTTTCATACCGTTTTTGAGAAAAAAAAAATGGATGAAAAATGGATTGCAAAAAACGGATGAATTTGTGTGCATCCGTTTGATCCCGTTTTTCCATTGACTTCTATTATATCCATTATTGCTGACACTATTTTTTTTGTCCGTAAAAAAAAACGGATTAGTTAAATGTATGCTAAAAACGCAGTTTGAACCCAGCCTTACACTCATAGACAGCAAGAAGGAGGAGCGGGTGGGGCCGCAGGGAGCTGAGGAAGGGGGCTGCCTGGAGGATCCTTAGATTGTCTGGGTGGCCCATTGAAGTCAGTGGCGGTATGCTGCCACAGCTCCTATGCAACATGCAGCAGACTGTCGCTGTCATTATCATGATTTTTCAACCTGTTGAAAGACCATGATCAGCCAACATTGTGCATGTGAGCAAACGGTTATGGACCAGATCATCCAGTATCAGCCTAGTATGGGCCTATAATCGTTTGGTAAAATTGGGCTCATAGTTTTGTTGGTGATAATCAGCTAGAAGTAGATTTCAATATGTTTAAAGAGAACCAATCACGGGCAAATGTTTTTTTTATTGCTCCATTTAATAAGATTTAATTTTTAATAAATTTTTGTAAATATAATTAATAAATTTTTTGCCGGGTTTTTAATATATTTGCATTTCCGTTCACTGTCGCGCGCCGGCTCTTTTCAAAAGAGCCGGCGCGCGACAGGAAACTCCCGGCAATGCCGAGCGGCGGGAAAGGGCTCCCATGAGCCTTTGCCCGCCGCTCTGTAAATACACAGTGATCCCGCGCTATACAGTGCGAGATCACTGTGTATGAATGTCCTAACTGACAGTTTAGTTTATCTCTGAGATACAGACTGCCTTTGCAGTCTGTATCTTATATTTTACCTAATCCATACTAGCGGCGCAGTAAGGCCGAGCGCGCCATCTTGATTATGTCCCTTGCGTTCCAATGGTGCGTTCCACCGTCGGACCGCAAGTGACGTCCATCAGATGGCGCCCGGCTTTACTGCACCGCTACAGAGGACTGGGTAAAGTATAAGATACAGACTGCAAAAGCAGTCTGTATCTTCAGGAATAGACTTTATGAAGATACAGACTGCCTTGCAGTCTGTATCTTATACTTTACCCAGTCCTCTGTAGCGGTGCTGTAAAGCCGGGCGCCATGTTGATGACGTCACTTGCTGTCCGACGGTGGAACGCACCATTGGAACCAAGGGACATAATCAAGATGGCCGCGCCCGGCCTTACTGCGCCGCTAGGATGGATTAGGTAAATTAGAAAGATAACAGACTGTAAAGACAGTCTGTATCTTCAGAGATAGACTTTAGGGAGAGAGGAACTTTTACAACAGGGACAGTTAAATTTAGGTGATTGGTGCTCTTTAAAACAGTTTTGTCTTCTCCTGCACCTTTCTGCATTAGGAATCCATTACTGTGTCCTGTGGCCTTTTTAACTTGTTTGTCCACTGTATGATATTACCATCTAAATACATTTATGTTGGTAAGCTACGGCCATTACAAAAGCAATTTGAAGAATTGAGGCAAATTGATTAAAGTACACAAACAGATCCAGACAAAGTACAGGATTTATTTTTTTATATAACCTCTATACAACCTGGTCACAAAAAAAATCAGCTCTCAGACACACCATACATTTACTAATAGGGAACATAAAAAATCTGGAATTGCCTGTCACTAACACATTTCAAAAGAACCCAACACCCAAAAAAGCCATAATATATTTAATGATGTATCACTGTTGTCAAGAAACTTCCCCCTCCCCGTTGTGTTTCTGCAATGAGCCCGGCTTGGGTGCTCAGACATTGCAAAACAATAGCAATTAGGATGAAGCAAAGTTTGTGATCTAGATACTTATCTTCACTTTACACTTGGCTACAGCCTCGTTCATTTCATCCGAATCCATTCTCACTGATCTATAGCTTTGTTGGGTTGCTTGGTGTTTTGAGATAAATGCAATCTGACAGCTTTAAGATGAGAGCATATGCTTCCAGTCACTTGACTTATCCCCTCAAATTATTCAAGATAAAGGATTCATTTGTGCTTTGCGCTCTAGTGCTCGTGTACATTGCATTAAACAAAGGATTCCGCTTCGTTTTAGAAATCATAATATGTATCTTGTGGACTCGTCTGCACAGTGATGCGACTGCTGCCAGTGTAAACACCGCTCTTCAGTGTATCCAAACACTTGCAGGTGAGGCTTGGGGGATGCAACATTGAGAAGGACATGAGAGCTCCAGCTGATACTCAACAAGAAGTGCAATGAGCTATGATAAAAAGAGGAGATTTCAACATCTAACTCCATTTATCTACATACACTTATTGACAAAAGGGAAAAAAAAATGCACCAAGGAGATTTTGGAATCGAATGAAATGTTATATGATGATATACAGTATGTAAGTGATTACATTATTAGACCATGTTTACACAGAACAGAACGACTGCTGTCTGAGATGTTCAACCCCGGTTAACATCACTTCTTTTTAATTGGAATGTGGGCACATTCGGGTGTGCGGGCACATTCTTTTGTGCAGGGGCTCTGATTATCCATAGCACACAATGTAAAGTATGGCCGGAGCCGCACTTTACATTGTCTGCACAGCCTATTCCGTGCAGCCGCTGTTCAATGAATAGCGGCTGCACAAAATAGACATGTGAGTTTTCTGTGTGAACTCATGGAATCCTGGACGGAGTGTGTATACACTCCGGTCAGGATTCCATAAGGGTTAATGTGATCGGCTGCTGTGATTAAACAACAGCTGTTGTTGCAAAACTTGCAACAACGGACATTGTTTAATCAAAATTTACATCATGTGAATGTGGCCGTGGAGTCAAAGGAGTTTATTGGGAGAAAAAAAATGAACAATTGAATAAGGGTACCAGTACCCTGTTGAGTGTGTCTAACAGATATAAGATGAGATATGATTGGGTATTGAGGCATATAAGTTCTATATCGGATCATGTGGCTTTTGTGCTCTAGATGCTGCAGCCCACTGGTAGGTTCCTGAAGCTGGCCAAGCAACAAAGCTCCATTGGTTAAAAAAAAAAAAAAAAAAGGATATTGGGCAGCGAAGGAAGTGAGCAACACATTCTGTAGCTGGAAGCCCTAGCAGCCTGTACATATGGCTGAGCTGTTAGTGTCACTCGTATGACTACCAGGGGTGACAGACTGCCCATACAATGGCTTCCTAGATCATCGCAATGGGCAGTGTGTCGCTCTACGGCAAAAGCAGGATGGAAGTGCTTACCACAAGGCTCCATACTTGAACCCAACCATTGTAAGATCCTAAACAAAACTTGGATTAATCACTAAAAACAATACAGTTCCAGCCTTTGGAGGTCCACAATGCAGTTGTCAGGACTGTACCTGTGTGGAGCTTGGTGTGCCCCTTGGTTTGTGCTGTGTGGCTGAGAAGGCACTGATTTTCTTCGTTTTGTGTTCATTGTGTAGTGTTCATAGCCCAGTCTGAACAGTGGACTTTTTATCTGAATGTTCAGCCCTCCCCACTTGCTGTGTGCTCTGGCTATCTTGGCATTAACACTGCTGCTAGTTCCGAACACAGTAGTCTTGCTGTTGGGAGCCAGACCAGTAGGGGCTTGGCCGGTCTCCTGATTCCCTATAAGTTCTTGTCAGAGGCTCACTTTATGGCAGGCTATTGAGCTCTTCTTATAGAAGCGTTTTTAATTTTTCTACTTCTATTCTGGTTGGACCTCAGGTTTTCTGATCCTTTCTATAATCCTGTTTACCCTTTATTTTCCGACTGTCCTGACTTTCCTGCCTGACCTTGACTGCTTTTGGTTTTGTGATTCAGTACCTCTTCTACCTGTCAGTATATGACTTGGACTGTTGTTTTTGTCTGTCTTGTCTTGTGTATCAACTAACCAGTGTGGGGCCAGTCGGCCAGTCAGGCAGGGATAGAGGGCAGGAACAGCTCCGGGCTCACTGTCCATGTCCTTTTCTATTCCTCTGGTTGTCACTAACCAAGCTAACAACAGTTCCAGTGTAGAGGTCTAGGTTTCTCGTTCATGACACAGCTGATATTAAAGGTGACGTTAGCTGGCTGTCAATGGCAAGACAGATAATGAGTACCGTGAAAGCAAGTTTCCTATGCTTTGAGCCTGGAAATGGTCCAGGCAAAGACAGGTTGTATAATGAAAAGATCCGGTCCACAAGGAAACTGCATTGAATCAGCACCAGAGCAGTTTAAAAAACTGATTTATTAATCATACATTAAAGACCACTGGCAAGAAAACCAGAGAAGCTTACTTTTGGAGTAATATTGCTTTTTATCGTAGCTACCACCAGTATAGGACACATAAGAGTAAAAGCAATAGCCAATCAATCATATTACAGACAATACAAAACTACTGTACAGCACCCATGGTATGGTTATATGATTTTATGAAACCTCACACAGCATCCACAATAATATCCATGGTCCTTGTGGTGTACACTGGTCCGCTGGTACACAGTTCTACGACATTCATGATTATCTTCATAGCAGTCTTGGTGTACAGCTTCACAGCCATGATTTTAATTCTTTAAAATCTTTCTGCTGCACAGCTCCACAGACACCATGTTGAGTTGCCACAGTCCATCTGGGCATAGCTCCACAGACGCCATTATGATCTTCCCAATCTCTCTAGTACACCATTCCCTAGTCTCCATGATGATCTCCAATAGTCCTCTTTGTGACAAGCTTTACAGACACCATGTTATTTCTCCACAGTTCTTCTGGTGCCCAACTGCACAGATGCCACGTTGATTCTCAAGTGTTTCTGGTATCCAGCTTCAGTCTCCATGATGACCTTCACAGTCTTCTTGGTGCATGGCTCTACAAACATCATGTTGATTCTCCAGAGTCTTTTGGTGCATAGCTCCATTGACAACCATGCTGAGTCTTCATAATCCTTCTGATGCACAGCTACACAGGTGCCATGAGATCTTCACAGTTGCTATAATGCACAGCTCCACAGCCTCTATGATTTCTCCATAGTCCTCCTGGTGCAGCTCCACAGACATCATGTTGATTCTGTACAGTCTTTCTAGTGTACAGCTTCACAGATGTCATGTTGATTCTGCAGTCTTTTTGGTACACAGCTGTACAGACATCTAATTGAGTCCAGATAGTCCTTCTGGTACAAAGCTCCACATCCTCCACATCGTTAAGTTGTTCGAATCTAAACGATAATCGTTTGGTTGAAATGCAGTTGACAATTAACGACCGAACGAGAAATCGTTGATCGCTTTATAAGACCTGGACCTATTTTTATTGTTGCTCGTTCGCAAAACGTTCACAAATCGTTCGCATTGAATAAGACATCGTTACGGTCGTTCGCAGTAGAAACGTTACGCAATAGCGAAGAAATAGCGAAGAAAAAAACATCGCAAAACGATCATAAGTAACGATTATCGTTCCATGGAAATGACTGAACGTTTTCAGGTCTTTCGCAATAGCGGTCGTTTGAGATCTTTAATCGTTAACAATTATGCGAATCGTCTGGTGGAATAGGGCCCTTACAGTCTCTCTACTGCATGGCACCATATCCTCCATGGGGATTTCTTAGTCCTTTTAGTGCAACTCTACCAATGTCTCATTGGTTCTCCACAGTCCCTCAGGGGAACAGCTCAACATCCTCCATAAGGATTGCTATGGTCCTTCTAATTCAGCTCAAGAGATGTCACATTGGTTCTCCACAGTACTTTGGGTGAACAGCTCCACATCCTCCATGATGATCTCCATAGTTCTTCTGTTGCAGCTCCACAGATGTCACATTGGTTCTCGTACAGTACTTCAGGTGAACAGCTCCACATCCTCCATGAAGATCTCCATAGTCCTTCTGTTGCAGCTCCACAGATGTCAAATTGGTTCTGCACAGTACTTTGGGTGAACAGCTCCACATCCTCCATAAGGATCTCCACAGTCCTTCTGGTGCAGCTCCACAGATGTCACATTGGTTCTGCACAGTCCTTCAGCTGAGAAGTTCCACATCCTCCATTTTGACCTCCACAGGCTTCCTAATGCATGGCTCTGCAACTGTCCTGCATTTAAAAAAGACCTCCACATTCCATCTATCTCAGCCCCACTGCTTCTCTATCTACCCATCTCAGTTACATGTGTTACAAAAATATAAAATATCCTTATCTATACTTTCCAATCTCCCACTGTCTAAAAATGAGCTATGACTTCTTTGTTTTTGATGGAGAATGAAGAATTCCTTTTAGTCACTGATTTTTCACCATCTAATGAGACATTTTAAGAGCGATAATATACGGCATCTGTTTATTGTCTGTATTTTCGGAAAAAAAGTGTATTAAACCACTTGTTTATATTGTCGTACTTTACAGTCTCATAAAAATCAATTTCCCAGAAGACTCAACATATTGTAGGTAATAAAAGCGAATGAAGACAAAACTAAATAATTCTACATTTTACGATAAGGATAAGTTACAATGTTTATGATAAGTGAATATTGGATTGTTTTCCGATGCCGGCTGGATTTTCAGCCTTTCTCAATATATAAGTGTCAATATATATCATCTGAAAGATTATGAGGAGCAACCTCTATTTCAGTCTCCAGGCACCACAACTTTTCAGCCACGTCTGCTTGAATGTTGAAACGTTCTAGAAAACAAATGATTTGTCGGATCTATAAACTTATTGATGAAAATGTCATCTACCCCGTGTAGTCTTTTCACATTTACTGTCAGCTTATTGGTGCATAAGCGTGTATTAGGTCTTATATACATGGACATATTACCACTCCATCAAACCTCACAGATGTTCTGTAGTTAGTATTGTTCTTCCTATGTTTTTGTGTGTTTTTTCCAGGTGCTCTTGTTTCTTTCCATATACCCAAAAATACTGTAAGACAGTTAGACAGGGACATTGTTATCACAGGATATCCAGGTGCATTCCCCCAATTTTGGCCCAATCAACCTTGACTTCATCTTCATATGCAGTCACTTAAGGCCTGTAGCCTATGACCCACCAGGAAAAGAGGTTATCCAGTTAAAAATATTGACCTCTTGTCCCCATATAGACAATATATGACCTGACCTGCACTGATTCCCTGCTTTTTTGTTCCTACTCATCCCTTCTAAAACTCCTCTAATCAGTGTCCTCTCCATCTCAGAGCAGCTACTGTACGTCTCCCCCCTCTCCTCAGAGACGCATAGCAAACGGACGCTGTCAAACTGCCAGCCGTTGGGCTGCATTCAGGACGTTCCTGAAGCCAATAACTCTGTATCGGCTGCAGGAACATTCTTTTTTTTTTTCAATTGACTTGCGGGCACACCCAAGTCGGGTGTGGCCGCAATCAATTAGCCATTTACCTCAATGCAATGTGCTGCACGTTACATTGTGTGAACAGCTATTATTTCCCGGACCCTGTTCACTGGAAATAATTGGCAGGTACATTATTTTAAATGCCCGTTCTAAAGAATGGGGCGCTAAAATAACAATGTGTGAACACAGCGGACGGCTGTTAGGAACCGGACAGCAGGACAAGACAAGACAGTGAGCCCTAAGCCCACTGTCCTCTACCTACTTGCCACAATCTGCCCTAAGATGGCGGCGAGCAACTTGACGGCGGTCCCTGCACTGGCTAGGTGGGACACAAAGACAAGACAAACAGACAGACAGACAAACACATGAAGAATAGTCAACAGTCCGGGTCACAACAATCAGTCAGCAAAAAGTACAAAATCACAATCCAATAAACGTAGTCAAAGTCCAGGCAATATGGTCAAGGGCAGGCGGCAAGCAAGGGAAGTCAAGGGAATAAGGCAAAGATCAGGAATAGCAAATACACAGAAGATACAAGCAGGCAGAGACAATAACCAGTCAATAACCAGCAATGATATCCCAGACTGAGGAGGTTATATAGGAGGTCAGGGTTCTGATTCAGAACAGCATTGGACCATCCCCCTGATCTCCAAGCACAGACACCTGAAAACAAAACAGATCCACTGGCAGGAAGACCTGTCAGTCACAGCAGAACCAAAACACAGATTAACCCAGACATGGCCAGACAGAACTCAGCAGGTGAAGTCGGGTGTGTCTCTCAAGGTGAGCAAATAACCCAGTGTTCACACACTACAAAACAAAACACAGAAACAGAATGCAAGAAAATCAGCGCCTTCTCGGCCGCACAGCACGAGCCGAGGGGCACATAATGCTCCGCAAAGATACAGTCCTGACAGTACCCCCCCTTTTATGAGGGGCCTCAGGACCCTCACAGGACTCAACCTCACTTAGAAAAATTGCCATCTGACTCCCATTCATCAGAAGACGAGTCCATGGCATGGAGAACAGGCTTACTGACAGGACGAGCAGAAGAACATGATAAATTTACATCAGATACAGGCAAATAAGGTACAGCAGAACTAGAAACATTTATTTCCCCGAGGGTACCTGTGCGCCCAAGTGACTTTCCTGGGAGTCACCTGAACGCTGATGATCTGAGTGCTGGTTTTCTTGCCGCTTGGGCCGCTTGTGGCAGAAACTGATGTAATGGCCGCTGTCACCACAGTAGTAACATAGACCAGTTGTGTCTCCGGTGTTCTCGCCTGGTCCTGGCGTCCAATTGTCCCAGCTGCATGGGCTCGTCCTCATGAATATCAGGGATAGCAACAGAGTTTTTGACAGAGCAGGGAACAGAGGTCTTAGAAGGGTCAGAGCCTACTCTCTCCCTATGTCTGTCACGGAACCTACGGTCTATGCGAATAGCTAAATTCATGGCCTGCTTAAGGTGGAAGGATCTGGGTGTCCTGTCCAGGCATCCTTAATGCCATCAGATAACCCCTGCTTAAACTTGCACCTAAGCGCAGGATCATTCCATCCGGATGGAACGCACCACTGGCGGAACTCGGCACAATACTCCTCCACCGGTCGCTTGCCCTGTCTCAAAACTGTCAACTGCCTCTCAGCTGCTGCTGCCCTGTCAGGGTCATCATAGAGTAACTCCAATGCCGAGAAAAACTGATCCACAGAAGATAACTCAGTGGCATCTGGAGGCAAAGAAAAGGCCCACTCCTGCGGAGGTCCTTGTAAGAGTGACATAATAATGCCCACTCTCTGGCTCTCATCCCCAGAGGACCGGGGACAAAGTCTGAAAAACAACTTACATCCCTCTCTGAAGATTCGAAAGGCCTTTCTCTCGCCTTTGAACCTATCAGGAAGCTGCACTGGAGGTTCTGGGGGAACAGCAGCAGATAGCATGGCATTTTGGCCCAGGAAAGACTACCTGCTGCACCCGTTGCGTAAGGTCCAGAACAAGCTGGTTGAGACTTTGCATTTGCTCAACCAGAGCTTTCTGGGGTTCATAGCAAGTGGAGAAAGAGAGAAAAAAAAAAAGTATGGCTGGTTATTCTGTTAGGAACCGGACAGCAGGACAAGACAAGACAGTGAGCCCTAAGCTCAGCCCCCCCACTGTCCTCTACCTACTTGCCACAATCAGCACTAAGATGGGGGCGAGCAACGTGGGCGGCAGTCCCTGCACTGGCTAGGTGGGACACAAAGACAAGACAGACAGACAAAACACAATGAAGAATAGTCGACAGTCCGGGTCCAACAATCGGGCAGCAAAAGTACAAATTCACAATCCAATAGCATAGTCAAAAAACAAGCAATATGGTCAGGGGCAGGCGCCTAGCAAGGAAGGTCAGAACACAAGGCAGAAGGGTCAGAGAAACGACAGATAATAGCAGAAACTCAAGCAGGCAGAGACTAAGTCAATAACCAGCAATAATATCCCAGACTGAGGAAGTTATATAGGAGGCCAGGGTTCTGATCCAGAACATCATTGGACCATCCCCCTGATCTCCAAGCACAGACAGCTGAGAACAAAACAGATCCACTGGCAGGAAGACCTGTCAGTCACAGCAGAAACAAAACACAGATTAACCCTGACATGCCAGACAGAACTCAGCAGGTGAAGTCGGGTGTGTCTCTCAAGGTGAGCAAATAACCAGTGTTCACACACTACAAAACAAAACAGAAACAGAATGCAAGAAAATCAGCGCCTTCTCGGCCGCACAGCACGAGCCGAGGGGCGCATAATGCTCCGCAAAGATACAGTCCTGACAACGGCATTGCAATTGCATCGATTTCAATGCAATGCCGCCCCTGCAGTAAAGAACGGATTCCATTGCAATCAGCGTCCATTCTTTACTTAAATATTATGATTTGTGAACATAACATATATATATATATATATATATATATATATATATATATATATTACACATTATTATTATTATTTTATTTTTTTTGCCACATTTTGCCATACATTTTTTTCATTTTAAGTTCAATATTAATAAATTAATTCATTGCGTCAGGATTATACACTACAATTTTTGAGAAGTAATATAAATTGGCCCAATAACACAACTGTGCATGTATTAGAGTACTGTATGACATGGGCAATGCAAATACTGTAATGTTTACTGCTATACATAATCCTTTTTTTCTAAGAAATCTGCCCTCACCCTGTTATGTACCAATTACAGCGTATAGCCGTGGTTGTTTTACATCACAATGTGTCAGCTCGTAGAATCCTCGTTTATGTTTTCCAGGAATTGCGCGTTTCCTCTCATCACATTTAATTTTGTATTATGACTTCTAGGCAGAGGAGAACAACACAACCTCCACCATTGCTGATCCCTGTGTTCTTTCCTTACCTCTATAATTTGAAAAATAAATGTGTGGAATACAAACAAATGCAAATAGAACACAAGCAATTAAAAAGAAATGAATAGATTGAGTGACGATACGAGCGGTAAACGGCCTGTATTGTGTGTGATATATGGACGGGGCGCGGGCGGTGATCGCAAGCTGGTGCTTGGATTTGTTTCCTTGTTTTTGTATAGCAAGCAATGAATGGTTATGTACAGCTTTTACATAGGTTTCTATGTTATTCATGAATATTACCATAATCCATACATTCTATGGCTATGTTCACACAACGTATATTTTCATAAAAGTCCAGCCGTTGTTAAAATCGGCAACAACGGACGTATTTTTATTGAAAAATATGTTACCTTATCTTCTATGGGATCCCAGCATAGTATACCCACATAGTATACGCTCCGGACGAGATTCCTTTTGCGGCGCTACAAAGAACTGACATGTCAGTTTTCTGCTGCCGCCATTGAGTGAATAGCCGTAGAAAACCATGTCAGTGCACACTAAGAAGCTTGCGGCTTTGCGTCGTGAAAGATCATCTGTCCGGTACTGCAGTTCTGGCAGGGATGATCTTTTTTGAGACCGGTCGTTCCGTGAGCCGGCCGGGTCACGGAACGGCCGGTCCAATATGCTGTGTGAACATAGCCAATTGTATTACATACGAGGGGCTGCTGATAAGTCTTTGGCTTTACCAAGTAAGAAACGAGATAGGAAGATGAAACTTTCCATTTATTCAACATTTTTTCCTCTGATGTCAGCACGCTTCCTATATCGGCATTCCAAGTTCGGCATCAGAAATGGTGTGAAATTTGGTACCCTTGAGATGTTTCTTCAGGTTTGGAAACAGATGATAGATGGAGGGAGCTACAGTAGATCTGGTGAATAAGGTGGGTGGTCAACCAGCTGGAAGCCTAGCTCCACCAGTTTTGCCGTGGTCGCTTGTGCAGTGTGAGCAGCAGCCTTGTCTTGCAGGAACAAGGTTCCTTTGGACAGCTTACAGCGCTTTTTGATCTTCAGAGTTGCCTTCAATTGGTCTAAAGGTTCAATGTAATACCTTGCATTGATGGTGGAACCGTTTTGAAGGTAGTTCACTAGCAGCACACCATCCTTATCCCAGAACACAGACACCATCACTTTAGTGGCTGATTTTTGCACCCTGAAATTCTTTGGACCAGGTGAACCACCGTGCTGCCACTCTTTTGACTGCTCCTTGGTTTCAGGGCCATACAAAGTATATTTGATTGTAAGCTTCCGGGAGTCTAGCCCCCTTCATCAGACATGATGTTATACAAAAGTGAAAAATTAAAGACTTTTATACACACTAGACAGAGCTCATCAAAGGATTTTAGAAACTTTAAAAATAACAAAATGCAATATACACAGGGTCTGCTATTCACAACAGGTCAATAAACTAAAGCTCGTGAGGCAGGACAAGAGCATGTAATGGCCTTCATAGCCAGAACAGGTCACACATAGGCCGACATGAATATTGGGACCATGTTGTAAAGTTTTAAATTTAAGCATTAGTTTATATTCCCATTCCTTTCTTTCTCTTTGTGTCTTGAAATATCCTATTAAAATCATAACCCGCAAATGACTTTACATCATACATCATGTTACCTCACACCTGTCCGATTGTTTAGAATGGGCAGAATGACAGAACCCTCATGTCCTAAATGTTCACACAAATGTTCTGGCACATGGTCTGGGCCTGCCCCCGTGTCAATAATTTTTGGAAAGAGGTAGTGGAACTATTGACAGAAATTGTTCAGATACCTGTCACTTTAGATCCTGCTATGTATCTATTGGGACTTATGGACGAGGAAAAATGTCCCCATCATATACATATTTGTATGAGAGAGACACTGTTTATGGCATGTATAGCCGTGAGATGGATAGATAAACGGCCTCCAGACTCGCTAGTTAACAAAATAGTGGAATATGAGAGAGTAGTGTTCACTCATAGGAAATGCCCTAAGAAATTCACCAAGGTATAGGGATTGTGGAGCAATTCCCCACTTACAACATCTTCAGAACATGAAGTAAGAGCCTAAATGGTTATACTTTCTTTTTGATGACTGTGTTTTTGGTCCCTGTTGGGCTGTGATGTTCTTTACATAGATTACTATCTTTTGTCGTTATAGATAGATAACTATACGTCGATGGACCTAGTTGGTACAACAATACTTTACTAATTTTGTACTTGTACATGATAATGTAATTTATCCTAATAAACTGAGTTTTAAAAAAAATCATAACCCGCAGGTCTTCAACTGTATGTCCCACTCTGGGGAAATGTGCGGTCATGTGGAGATCTCTCCGGCTTATTAATATTAAATCAGTGTGAGTACATTCGTTGACTGAGTCTCTGCCATGTTTCCCTTACATAGAGGCCTGTAGTGGGGCATTGCACACACATAATAATAATAATAATAATAATAATAATAATAACAACTATTATTGACAACAAAAAAATAGCAACAAGAGCTTACCATGCTCTTGTCCTGCCTCACCAGCTTTAGTTTATTGACCTGTTGTGAATAGCAGACCCTGTGTATATTGCATTTTGTTATTTTTAAAGTTTCTAAAATCCTTTGATGATCTCTGTCTAGTTATAAGTCTGTGATTTTTCAGTTTTGTATATCACCATGTCTGATGAGAGGGTCTAGACTCCCAGAAGTTTACAATCAAATATACTCAGTTAAGGTATGTTCACACTGAGAAGGTATGTTCACACTTGCCCGGTGTCCTGCAGTGAGGAAATGAGAGGGCGCACGCTCCTCGCTGCAGCCGCTCTCAGCTCAAAGAAGTGACATGTCACTTCATTGAGTGGAAAGCGGCGGTTGCGGAGAAACGCGCTCTCCCATAGACAAGCTATGGCACACTGAGGCAGGCGGGATTCCGTCGTGGAATTCCGCCTCTTTTACTCAGTGTGAACATACCTTTAGCCTCTAAAAGGTGTCGCCTGATTTCTTCTCTATTCTATTGTGATTTCTATGGCTAACCCTGTATAACAATACTAGGGTCATACAAATAAATCCAGGTCTCATCCATAGTGACCATCCAGAAAGTTCTTATCAGTCCGGAAACACTGACAAATGGACCAGGAAGTTTTCACTCGCATGCCTTTCTGACCTGTTGTCAAACATTTAGGGGCCCACTTCTTCATGTTCAAATGTTCATAGATAATGACATAAAACGTTTAAGAGAAATCCCCATGATGTCTGCTTTTCCTCTAGCTGAAATTCGCTGATTCTCCAGTATGAGGTCCCGCACAGCACCAACTATCTCTGGAACAACAACCACTCTCGGTTGTCCAGGACGTTCCTCATCATTGGTGCTGAAGCAGCCTTTTTTAAATTTGGCAACCCAGCGCCCAACTGTAAAATATAATAGGCATTGATCCCCAAATGACTGCGACATATCTCCATGAATATCCTTTGCAGACTTCACTTGCAGAATGAACATTTGTATCACTCCTCTGCTCTCATTTGCTGTAAATAAAGCCTTAGACTCTGCCATTTTGTATTCCTGCGTACCTAGATCACACAATTACTACATACAAAAATTTTTGAAAACATATATGAGACACATGAGGCTTTCATGTGATGTAACATTCGTTACCATAAAAACAAAAAAAGAAAACAAACAAAAGATCAGCAGCCCCCTCGTACATCATTAATTAACTACCATTGAGTAAGTTGAGTTGGGGGGGGGGCAATAAACCTCAATCAAAATTACCAGTTATTAAACCTAGCCCTCCAGTGCTGAAGAGAAAAAATGAGAATGTTCGTAAAACACATAAAAACAAAGGAAGTCCTACAAAATCACTTAGCACTCTACCCAAAAAGTCATAAACCCATCTTAAAAGCTTCAGAAAACCACTATCTGAGGCTAATCTTTAGTACAGCCACCAATTCCCCAAGCATAACACACCAAAGGAACCCTAACATCTATGTAGACAGGAGAAGCCACAACTCAAGTTATTGGGTAAGACATATCCATGATGCACACCTCTCACCAAGTTTGATCACCAACTACTCAGCTGCCATAAATAAGACCCATAAAAAAAAGAAAGAAAAAAACCCAACAGGAGACAAAAACACATGTACTGGTAAGAAAACATAAAACGCTGCAGATGCACATAAAAAAACCCTCAATCCCTAGTGGTTATATATTCAAGGAGAAATCCAGCGGGGGACTAAAAAATCATTAAGGGCAGGGGGTGGGGGAAAGATAAAAAAGTTATGGTCACCTGTCCTGACACATGTGCAGAGCCGCATTCTGCTCCTGGACCACACCGACTGTCTTCTGAGCTCCCAGCTAGCTACATCATGACCAGGCTGATGGATGCCACGCTCAGCCAGTCAGTGACTAGGGCAGGAAACCGCTGTACTAGTCTGTAATATGGATCCAGGGTCATGACGTTCCGGGGAGAAAATGACAGCTGGCGGGGTCTGGGAGCTTTGTGATGCGGTGCAGCATGGGTTCTGGGAACAGTAAGCATAGTATATGTTTCTTATTCTCCCCACATTCTCTGCCCGTAATGATTTTTTTGTTCCCCGCTGGACTTCTGCTTTGACATAAAAATTTAAAATGTACCTTCATGACGACCCACTGCCAGATCAGAGGTGACTCTGTCTCATCATCTGGAAGATTGGATCTCCATGGATATGTGCAAATTGGGCATTACGGTCTCATCATCACGGAGGAAATCACAGATTATCTGGCAGTGGGCCTTCATTACAGGCACACTAAGAATCCAACACATGAAAACAAATGTGGGACAACTTCTGTGTCCTGCCCCATTTTTCTTTTTTAATAATACTTTGTCCACTAATTGGTTATCCCTATTTGTCCCCTGAGGAAACAATATCTTTAGACTGTAGAAATATGTTGGGACATAAGTGTGTTGATTATTATTTGCATTGTTTAGGCATGAGGCTTTTTCTAATGGTTGTTTGCTGGGCATTGCTCTAGGGTAACATATGGTCAGTGTGGTGAGATCACCCTTCTCAGGGTTGATGCTCCATTTTAAGGGTCAGGAGGAAGGAACAATAATTAGGGTCAGCTGTGATTACCACCCTTTTCTAAAGCACCCAGTCATACCATGAACTGAATTGAGACAATTTGAGTCTGGAAGGGTAAGAATGCTATCCTTGTGTTGTGAATGTGTAATAATAATAATAATAATAATAATAATAATATTATTATTATTATTATTATTATTATTATTATTATTATTATTATTATATTTTAAAAAATCTAAAACTTTCAATAATATAAAATAAAGGTTACATTTTAGAGAGTTTCATACTGTGAGAGTATTGAATGACTACAAGCAGAGATCATAAAAACCATAAGGAATTTTTGTTTAAAGTCTTACAGAAAATGGCATGACTTTGTAATATGCAGCAAACCTGCCTTTTTTATCCACTGTATAGCTCATCAGTATGCCATAAGCATGGTGCGAATAGAGCCTAACATGACAGTATAAATACAGCCGAAGCAACGCTACACTGTATGTCCATGACAATTATTTTTGTGAAACTACATGTTCATTTAAAACAATACACGGGCACATGTCACCTCTAATAATTAATGTAAAAATATATTACATATTGATGAAGAGCATGCATGTTTTATTCATATGACGTCCTATCTCCATCCATTAATTAAGGTATAAATCAGGAGAACAGTAATTGAGTCTGTAAAACTAGACCATGGCTGAACCCACCTTTAATTTTATAGAGATTTCCTACTCACTTATAAAGCTATCAACTAAATGGATTCTTAACCGGACTGAAAGGGATAGTCTTATATTATACATATTATACATAGATATGGGACATACGATATATCCACCAATTAGGCCATAAATCTCAAACCACCTGCCTAATATTTTATAGATGTTCTTTGTGTTGCCAAAGTGGCTCTGAACTCATGAACTTCACAGGACAATAGGCACAGACTCCACAACACGAAAGGCACAGACTCCACAAGACGATAGACATGTACTCCACCAAGACGATAGGCACAGACTCCACAACCACGAAAGGCACAGACTCCACAAGACGATAGACATGTACTCCACAAGACGATAGGCACAGACTCCACAAGACAATAGGCACAGACTCCACAAGACCATAGACATGTTTCTCCTTTTTTTTATATATATATATATATATATATATATATCTTTATTTTTATATTTTCTTCCAAACTAACAAATAAAAACAAGTTGAAAATATAAAAACATATCATCAGATTTCCAACAGTACATTTTAACTGCCAATTCTCAATTCCTTATTATTCCACAAGAACAAAAAATCTTTTTCCCCTAATATCCCCCCAGCTCCCTCTTCCCTCCCTGGGTCAAGTGGAAAGAGAAAAAAAATAATTAATCAACATTAATTAACAGCCTATTACTTATACCATTTCTCCCAGATTTTTTTTATACAATTTCTGACCCTTACTGCTAGTAGCATAGTAGATTTTTTCATAATTATGTACTTTATTCACTAATTGCACCCATCCTTCAACTGATGGTAGACCATGTACTCCCACAAGACAATAGGCACAGACTCCACAAGACGATAGACACAGACTCCACAAGACGATAAGCACAGACTCCACAAGACGATTATCCACAGACCTCCACAAGACGATAGACATGTACTCCACAAGACGATAGGCACAGACTCCACAAGACAATAGGCACAGACTCCACTAGACGATAGACATGTATTCCACAAGACGATAGGCACAGACTCCACAAGACAATATCCACAGACTCCACAAGACGATAGACATGTACTCCACAAGACGATAGGCACAGACTCCACAAGACAATAGGCACAGACTCCACAAGACGATAGACATGTACTCCACAAGACGATAGGCACAGACTCCACAAGACAATAGGCACAGACTCCACAAGACGATAGACATGTACTCCACAAGACGATAGGCACAGACTCCACAAGACGATAGGCACAGACTCCACAAGACGATAGGCACATACTTCACAAGACCATAGGCACAGACTCCACAAGACGATAGGCACAGACTCCACAAGACGATAGACATGTACTCCACAAGACGATAGGCACAGACTCCACAAGACAATATCCACAGACTCCACAAGACGATAGACATGTACTCCACAAGACGATAGGCACAGACTCCACAAGACAATAGGCACAGACTCCACAAGACGATAGACATGTACTCCACAAGACGATAGGCACAGACTCCACAAGACAATAGGCACAGACTCCACAAGACGATAGACATGTACTCCACAAGACGATAGGCACAGACTCCACAAGATGATAGGCACAGACTCCACAAGACGATAGGCACAGACTCCACAAGACGATAGGCACATACTTCACAAGACCATAGGCACAGACTCCACAAGACGATAAACATGTACTCCAGAAAACGATAGACATGTACTCAACAAGACGATAGGCACAGACTCCACAAGACAATAGGCACAGACTCCACAAGACGATAGACATGTACTCCACAAGACGATAGGCACAGACTCCACAAGACAATAGGCACAGACTCCACAAGACGATAGACATGTACTCCACAAGACGATAGGCACAGACTCCACAAGACAATAGGCACAGACTCCACAAGACGATAGACATGTACTCCACAAGACGATAGGCACAGACTCCACAAGACGATAGGCACAGACTCCACAAGACGATAGGCACATACTTCACAAGACCATAGGCACAGACTCCACAAGACGATAAACATGTACTCCAGAAAACGATAGACATGTACTCAACAAGACGATAGGCACAGACTCCACAAGACAATAGGCACAGACTCCACAAGACGATAGACATGTACTCCACAAGACGATAGGCACAGACTCCACAAGACAATAGGCACAGACTCCACAAGATGATAGGCATGGACTCCACAAGACGATAGGCCTGGTTCCCAAGATGACAGGTATGGACTTCACAAGACGTTAGGAATGGACCACAAGATGATAGACATGGACTCCATAAGAAGTTAGGAATAGACTAATCAAGATGATTACCCATAAAACTGTCCCTTGTTCACCAGTTTACCCTCTTTGAACCACTTTTGTTAAATGCTACCCTGTTTCATTAAAATAAGACAGTGTTTTATATTATTTTTGCCCCCAAAGATGTGCTATGCCTTAAATTCAGGGGATTTCTTTTTTCCATGAAGAAGAATACTCAAGAATACAAAACAAAATCCTGGGTACTCAGTATGTGTTTGCTGTAGGCAGGAGCAATGCTGAGTGACGTCACCCAGCTGTGTGACCTCGGAGCATGCGGCAGGATGTGCAGGATGGCTATGGAGTGGTATGCCTACAGTGCTGGCGGGAAAGACCACGAGAGGCTGGTGGTGGAGGGTGGCAGAGGGTACAAAAACACAGACAAAAAAAATGCAACAACTCACTGCAATGGCAAGATACAGACCCACTACAGTCAAGAAAATAGTTAAAAGCAGCCCCCTCAACTGCCAAAAAAACTTTCACAAAAATAATGAGGCTCTTGGTTACCATTTGAAAATGGTGTAAACTACCCCACCACGTTACGGTGGCCTCATGCTCGGGGCAGTCCTACACTGTACTATGGCCTCTCCATGGCATGAAATATGCCTATGCTCTGGGAATGCAAGATCTGTCTTATACCGGCACAAGTAATTACACCACCTGGGTGGGATAGGTGGAGTGCACGACCAAGTAGAGGCAGCCACTCCCCCATCTGGAACACAGAAAAAAAAAGACAAATTTGGTCAGCTCTCCTAGAACACCATTCACACTATGGCTGAAGTTGCAAACGCACAAAAACACAGAGAAATGCAACAGCTCACCGCAATGGGAAGATACAGACCCACTACAGACATGAAAATAGTTAAAAGCAGCCCCCCGAGCTGCCAAAAAGAACGTCCACAAAAATAATGAGGCTCTTGGTTACCATTTAAAAATGGTGTAAACTACCCCACCACGTTACGGTGGCCTCATAACGGGGCAATCCTACACTGTACTATGACCTCTCCATGGCAGAGGGTAGTGGGAGGGTGGAAGCGGGGTCTTACTTTTGGGGGATGCCTTATTTTGGGGGGATGCCTTATTTTAAGCTAGTCTGTAAATCCCCCACTATGCCTTATGGATGTCTTATTTTCAGGGAAACAGGGTAAACAGAGGATTTTGGGGACAGTGTTCTAGCCATCACAATGTGGTCCTTGCACATACAGTTAAACAGCCGCTACACTAACCAAGCCCAGGATATTGCAGGGCCTGCCTGGCGATCCAGAACCTCTGTTGCCACAGGCCCCAAAGCAACCACAATGACAATAGTTCTGCCCCCATATTTAAGGTCTTTTTTGTTAGGTTTCCAACTTTTATTGTCAGAAAATTGTTGATTAGCAGTGGCTGCTGAAGTTGGATGCAGCCCTAGGGAGTCCTGGAAAAGCATACTCAAAGTTTGCTCAACTCTAATCACTTCACGTTCCAAACTACTGACACTGCTGTTAGATAGCTGTCAAATATCTGTCTGTGCTTCCATAAGACATAGTCATAGAACATGGAAAAATGCTTTTATTCTCCAGAGCAAGGTGTCAGGAAGGCATTCCCAAGCTGGTGAAGGTTTGGTAGCAGCTCTTTGGGACTGTGCACTAGAGAATAAGATAATTTTCCTATGTTCTGGAAGCAGAGCTAGATGTTTGGAAGGTGCCATGTGTCTTCTCGCCCTAACAGCTGTCTTAAAGTGTCAGCAAATGTGCAGCTGACACTTCTCCTTAAACATCAATTGCAAAATATATGTCATCATACAGTAGTTCCTGCAAAAACACCAGTGTAAGGAAAGTCTCTTTTAGTCAGGAAAGTCTCTAAGATTTCAACCACATTGTAGTTTGGCGTCTACTGTATAGCTGAACACTACCATAGTGATTTGAAGCCAGTGGGCCCTAGTGGAAAATCTGTAACAGGACTCCTCACCTGTATTGCTTCATAATATTCTCCACATATGGGGAGGAGAGACTTTATGGGCCTACGTACAACCCCTATAGCTGACCCCTGAATACTCCTACTGATGCTGGCTTCACAATGCCCATTCCTGCTTCTGAGTGGCATACACACTGGTTATAATACATAAACTTCTGGGATTTTTAACCAATTCTTAGTAATACTATATATTTAAAATGGCACTAATAAAATAATTCAGTGCAGACAAGGACGTAATGGAATAAACAGCCAGACAAGCTAACATAGTTATTATAGGATTGGATCTATTATAGCATTAGTTATGTATTGTTGATAGGTCACCTTTAAACAGTGTCTTTATATCAACATGAATGTAACTTCTGCTTGCTTACATAATCTATCTCAATCAATACATTCACAGCCGTGACCTAGAGGAAGCCTGCTGGCTGCACAATAGAAAATACCACAGATACATAGGATATGAAATTATATTTGTAAAAAGTAATATAAGATTACAATGCAAAAAAAAATGTAGACTTACAGTATGAAAAATAATACTGTTATAGGATATGTATATAATTCTATAATGTGTACAGTTAACATTGCCATATATTGTACAAACAATAGCGCTGTCAATGGGAAAATAATACTGTAAAACATAAACGTAAATAATGACACAGGGTGTGCAAAATATTTCCATGTAGTGTGTAAATTAGAGTGTGAGAATAATATTTAGATTCAGTGTATAAGCAATACAACAATAGTGGGCAGATATAATATTTAGTGGCAAATGGTAATGCTATAGAGTGTGATTTTTTTTTTTTTTTTTATTATTATTATTTATTTATAAAACGCCATTGATTTCAGAGTGCTACACAAGTGATAGGGGATGACAAACAGCAATATTACAGGATTAAAAACACATTACATGATGTTAAATGGCAGACTGGTACATGCGGAAAGTGCCTGTGAGGGTTTACAATCTATAAGATAAGGGGAGGGAGGCAGAAGGTAAAGTGCAGCCAGTCACAGTGCAGTGCAAAGTTATTATAGGTTGTAGCCTAGTTTTTAGAAAGGGGTTTGTTTGTAGGACTTGATGGTGGATGGGAGCTGAATGTGTAGTGATCCTGCTTATGGGGGGAGGATTGGGCAAAATCTTGAGGTGTTTGTGGGAAGTACGAACAAGGGGGAGCATAAAAGAAGGTCATTGGAGGATCGAAGGGTTTCACAGACGTAACACCAAATATTTGTGCACCAAGTTTGTCATGTACGTGAAAAAGTAATAATAAACATGTCACAGAATCATGACTTAAAATATACCTTTTATTTCTATAATTAAAATTTCTATTCCAAATAACACACGAGGATATATCTAGGTCAAATTTCTTATCAACAATAAAGGATCTATCACCTATCGGTCAATGAGCCCTATGAATGAAAGTATAATATTTCGTCTCAACGCGTTTCACCTGGGCCATAAGCCGGGCTCCTCAGGAGACTCTCAATAATGGTAGGATAGCCGATTGGAGCATCGAAGGTTGCGTGAGGGACAGTAGTGTGATATCAGGTCAGAGATGTACGGAGGGGACAGGTTATGGACGTCCTTTTACATCATGGTCAACTATTTAAAACAAAAGCTTGGGACAATAGGAGCTAGTGAAGCGATGGGCAGAGGGGAGAGGGAAAGGTGGATTAGTCGGGCAGCAGCGTTAAGGATAGACTGGAGATACACTGTTAGATGGAAGGCCAAGAGGAGGGTGTTACAGTAGTCCAAGCGGGAGATTACGAGAGCATGTACCAGCAGTTTTGTGGAGTCAGGGATGAGAAAGGAGCGGATTCAGAAAATGTTTTTGAGGGGAAGGCGGCAGGAGGTGGTCAGAAATTTAATGTGTTGTTTAAAAGACAGGCAGAGTCAAAGGTGACCCGAGGCAGCAGACTTGGGAAATGGGGACAGAGTGCAGCCCTTGATAGTGATTGACAGATAAGACGGCGGGTTGGAGCAAGATGAGGGGAAAAAGATTATTAGCTCTGTTTTGTCCATGTTGAATTTACAAAGCGGAAGGTGAAGAAAGAAGATATAGCAGATAGACACTCTGGAATTCTGGATAACAGAGAGTTGACATCCAGACCGGAGAGGTAGATCTGAGTGTCATCGGCATAGAGGTGGTTCTTGAATTTGGATTTGGTTTTTTTTATACGTCCCAGGCCAGAGGTATGGATGGAAAAGAGGCCCAAAGGGTTGACAAATTTCCACCTATTTCTCTCTTTCTTTTTTTTAAGTAGCTTGCATCAAAAATGATGTTAGAAAAACATTGATTTTATTAGTAGGTAAATTCTCTGGACTAATATGTAGAGATGAGCGAACCGGGTTCGGGTTCGAGTCGATCCGAACCCGAACGTTCGGTATTTGATTAGCTGGGGCTGCTGAACTTGGATAAAGCTCTAAGGTTGTCTGGAAAACATGGATACAGCCATGACTATATCCATGATTTCCACAACATAGCCTTAGAGCTTTATCCAAGTTCAGCAGCCACCGCTAATCAAATGCCGAAAGTTCGGGTTCGGATCGACTCGAGCATGCTCGAGGTTCGCTCATCTCTACTAATATGTAAATTTTAACAACTTCATGCTCCCAGGCATAACTATAGGTCCATGTATGTTTGCAAACATGGATGAAACAGGCAAAGAAGTAGTGCCCGTGCCATCCGCAGTGGGTCCCATCTGTCAATCATAGTCAGACACTCAACATAACTGTCAGGACTGGAGCCGCACTTTTTTAGCAACAGTTAACCCTATAGATGTTCAGATTGCCTGGATACCAAAACTATTACTGCATAGAGTGAGGCAGGTCAGATTCGAAAAACAACTCAGTACTGAAACAACATTCAAAATAAAACAAAAACAAACTCCAGGCATAAAGCATTTGAAAAGGTGTTACCCAAACAGTGTACATGAATAGTAAATGCTGTTTACCTGCTTTGCGCCAAGAATATAGAGTTAGCCATAGTAAATCCCCTCCCAGTACGTATCAGCCAATTGCACCAATTACAACAGACTAAACTATAATTTATAAAAATATGATATCTCCACCATCATTGCAAAGAATATTATAAATCATACTGTAAATATGCGTAAAAGTTATTATGGCTATGGCAGTAAAACCTATCACACTGCTTAAAACTCAGTATCGACATTTTACAATCTATACACTGTGTCTAAAACAGATTAAATGGTGGAAATAAATACAAGCTGTCATTGAAAAGAACCTAGAGCAAAACTGGAAAGGCTGATCAACACAGCCCGAGTGGCCTCTTCACCCCAGCTTTACGCTGCACACTGACCCAGGCTGACCCAATAAAAACAAATATAACTCTAAAAAGATAGTCAATAGCAAAGAATCACCTCAAACTTGTTTCTTGACTTTTATTGCTATTGTATGCAGTAGAAATTTACACAGTTCGGGTCAAGTATGAAGGTAAATTAAATCTCCTCTGAATACCTCTGGGATTCTACTCTTCTTCTTCTTCAGGTATTTCATACAACAGAAACAATACAATATCTCCAATTGAAAACGCATCTTATTTCTTCTTCTTGTCAATTCATGGTGTAAATTAGACTTGTCTAAAATTTCTTTTTAATTTCATTTATTCCCAGACTACTTGTAGCCGGTGTCAACTTTTATTGAATAACCAATCAGTCATGATTTATTTATGAATTAGAGAAGAAAAGGAGGCCGATTCGTTTCCTAACCTCGGCTTGTAAGATAAATGCGCAGCTACAATTTATTTACTAGAATACACAGGGAAGGTTGCTATATTTTGAAAGAGTATAATAAAATTAAAACATAAAGACATATTTAAAAGGGAACTTCACCCAAAAATAATGTTGGCCATGTGTTCCAAGAAGTTGATCACAAAGATTCATCCCCCTGATGAAGCCACCAATGTATGGAGAAACCTGAAGTAATTGTTCACCCTGCATGCATCGAATATTACACCATATCCATTCAAATCAATGGGTTGTCTGTGTAATGCAGGACTGTCCTCCTGAATAAAATGTGCTCCTTATAATTGGCTGTTCTTTACTAAGATTTTCTGCTAAAAGGCATAGAGGAAGGATCCAGCATGGTGCAATATGATAGGGATGTCTACATTGGACAATCCATTTTAGCTTTCCAGATAATAAATTGATTGCAGGATGTTTCACTGCTAGAAGCTCCACAGATCCCCTGTAAATCTGTAGTCTGCTTGGAATCCTGGGAACAATTGTTCAACTTCCCTTCAGTGCCCCCCACAGGAGAAAAGATGCATTACACTTTGTTATAGAAAGCTCTACAGATCCCCTGTAAATCTGTAGTCTGCTTGGAATCCTGGGAACAATTGTTCAACTTCCCTTCAGTGCCCCCCCAGGAGAAAAAATGCATTACACTTTGTTATTGGGCTAGTAGATTAAAGTCTTGATTAGAACCCTTCTTCTATTATATATATATATATATATATATATATATTTTTTTTTTTTTTTTTTTTTTTTAACAATTGTCTGCTATATGGTAACCCCTTGTTAAATACTTTATAATGAACTGTGAAGCTGACCCCACTGTTCTATTATAGCTGACCCCATCTCTATTATAGAGGAGTTCTATTGTCAGTGGACGCCTATTGATTTTAATGACGGCTAGCCTCCCATGTAATAAGCATTCTCAGTATGATTCTCTAGTGATAAGCGTTGATGACAGGATTTGTGTGTGGAGCCACAATGCTTCTGTAATGTCCTTGTTGTCAACACACATATCGGCCATGTACAAGGGGTGTCCATCCGCTAAAGGTTAATATCTTGTATCTTTTTTTTTTTTTTTTTTAAACAATAATTTTATTGTCTTTTTCTGAAAAGTGTACAGATCATGTCATACACAATGCAAAAGAAATAGAAAATTGTACACTTATACAACATATGAAATATGGAAGAGAGGAGACACCTACATATATTACGTCAATTACAAGGCCCAGGGTGTGAAGAAGGGGAGGAAATTACGACTCCGGGACCCATGTCCATCTGTTCCCCCTGGTGTCTCTCAAAATCCCTGACGGACCTATGTGTTAACCTGAACTTGGCCCGTAAACCGGACCTTTCCAACTAAACAACTGCGAGACAGTGTATAGCATCTCAACTGGTGACCAATGGATCCACAACAAACACACAACTCACACAGACCTCCCATCAGACGTACCTAACAGAGAACACACACACAGAGACAACGAAAGTCAGCCTAACCAAGACATGACACTTAAGTGACTTTTAGCACCCCCAATGTGCCTTTAAGATCCTCCGTACAGTACCATCCAGAGCATCTAAACTGCAGCATAATCTCCCTCCTTTCGTCTGGAGATGATACTTTTTCTAGAAACGGTCTCCATTTATGGAAAAATTGTTTAGTGATCCTTCCCATGGATCGTAACGTGTCCAGTCTATCAATGTGAAGGAGCATTTTCAATTGATCTGTCACGTCTGAGATTGATGGTACTGAAGGCTCTAGCCAGCGGTTGAGTAAGCACTTTTTAACTGCTAACAGCGCCACATGTATACCATTGACTGCCACCAAGTCTTGAGGATCCTCTCCAGACCGTCTAGTGATATAGTGGAATAGGCAGCCGATGTTGAAGTGGTATTTGAATTGACCAGACTTTGTCAATCAGATGTAAAGACTCCCTCCAAAGTTCCTGTACCGGAGAGCACAACCACATACAGTGGAACAGGTCTGCTTTCTCTAGGGAGCACTTGGGGCAGGCTCTTAAGTAATGCGCAGGGGCTTCCCTATATGAAAACTGAAATGCATAAATGGCTTTATGGAGCAATTTCATGTGCATTTCCCTCCATACTTCATTTACCATTGCCGCCCTAACATACTGTATTCCTTTTGACAGTTTAAGCGAGAGATCCTCCACCCGCAGGGAAGACTCCCAATGGCTAAACATAGTCTGAGTCAGTGGTGTTAGGTGTTGGGTGGTCAAGGCTCGATAAATGTTCGACAACGACTCAAGGGTCGTGGGGGAACCCATGATCTCATCAAATTTCCCGGCCACCTCAATTTTAGCAAAGTTAGACACTAGGCCTCCCAAAAACGATATCATTTGGTTGTAGTAGATAAAGTGACCCCCTGGCAATCGGAATGTCACCCTGAAGTGTTCCCAAGGAAGCAAGGCTCCACCTCCCGGCTTCATGAGTTGGCTCACCTCCCTGATCCCCCTACTCCGCCACACCGTTTCAACTGGCGCTGGAACGTCACCTCTAAAGGTTGGATTTCCCATAGCGGAAGAAATCTAGAGAGAGAAAAGGGAAGCTTATACATTTTCCTCGCTGCCTTCCAAGCCGCCATGGTATCTCTGAGTACTACAGAGGACTTAAGATGACTAGGCAGGTCTTTGATTTTCATGTGTAATAATGTGGGCAGTGCCCATGGGTAGGCTAAATTTGTTTCCAGCTGATAATTGGAGAAATAGCTGGTCCCGTGGATCCAGTCTCTAGTGTGGCGGAGCAGGGATGCCAGGTTATAAAGCCTGATATTTGGCATGTTGAGACCTCCCTGGGGTCTAGGGGAGCATAATTTATTGTACGCAATCCTTGGACGTTTGCCTCTCCATATAAATCGTGTGAAGGCTGTTTGGAGGCAGCGTACATCCATATGTTTAAGTAATAATGGTAGGGTCTGCAAGGGGTATAGTAATCGTGCAAAGCTTATCATCTTAATAAGATGCGCCCGACCAGCAAGTGAAAGTGGGAGTTCTTTCCACTTATCTAGTTCCTTGATAATCTTTAGGAAGAGAGGAGGGTAGTTTAGCCTGTATAATGAGTGAGAGGTGGGGCCTATTTTAACCCCCAGGTATGTGATGGAGGTACGCAATACCTCCACCCCTGTTGGCCGCAAGACATCGTGATTAGAGGGACCCAGGAGTAGGAGTTGGCTTTTAGTGGGGTTTATTTTATATCCCGAAAAGGAACCCAGATACTCTAGTGTTTGGAGCGTGGGAGCTAGTTGGTCCTCTGGAGACCCCAGGCAGATCAGTAAATCATCAGCGAAGCACAGTAATTTTATCTCCTCCTTCCCCACCTGGACCCCCTTATAGAGTGGGCTCGACAACAGGTATCTTGCCAAAGGCTCCAGGGATAAATTAAATAGCAGGGGGGATAGTGGGCACCCCTGTCTTGTACCCTTTTCCAATTGTATGGCCCCTGACAAGAAACCCGGTGTGGAGACTTTGGCCTTGGGGCCTGTGTATATGGCCTTCAGGTACTGTCTGAGCAATCCATTGAACCCAAACTTATCTAGGACCATGTCGAGCCACCCCCAACTGACGTTATCAAAGGCCTTTTCGGCATCTACCGACAAGAAAGCTGGGGGGTGCCCGACATGACGCCCGGACTGAACTGCATCCTGGACGGCCAGAATGGACCTAATGTTTGTAACCGCCGATCTCCCCTGGGTAAACCCCACCTGGTGCGGTCCTAGAAGTTTTGGCATGATCCCCATAAGTCTATTAGAGAAAAGCTTGGAGAGAATTTTTAGGTCTAGGTTAATTAAAGAAATTGGGCGATAAGATGAAGGCAATGTGGGGTCCTTGCCTGGTTTACTAAGGACTTTTATATAAGCCGTGTCACTCGAGGAAATGGTCCCCTCACCCCCCCAGGATGACCGTGTAGACAGACAAGAGAGTTGGTGTTATGTCGTCTTGGAGATGTTTGTAAAATTCAGACGTGTATCCGTCTGGGCCTGGGGCCTTATGATGCTTCAGAGCTTTAATAGTCTGACTTATCTCCTCGGGGGTGATGGGAGCATTTAGCGTTTCCAGGTCATCTTGATCTACCGTTGGGAGATTTATGCCGTCAAGGAATCTTCTCCCCTCTTCTAGGTTTTGTCCCCCCTGTTTGTATAGCTGTGAGTAGTATTCCTGCAGAATACTGTTAATCTGCCTGGGGTCCCTAGTAAGTTTCCCTTTCCCTCCCCTGTCTCGCATCTCCAAGATGTTGTTGGGGTCCCTATAACCCTTGGCCAAATTGGCCAATAGTTTGCCTGATTTATTTCCGTATTTGAATAAGTCAGTTTTTTTTTGATCCCAAAAGAAAGTTTCTGTCGCCTCCGCCGCCCTGTCTAAGTCCTGTTTAGCTGCCACCCAGAGTTGCCTGTGTTGGTCTGTCGGGTTATTTAGGAAAGTGGTATATGTGGTACGTAATCTGGCCGTCGCCTCCTGAAATGTCTTCTGATTCGCCCTCCTCTTTCCCAGCCAGTAGGATATAATCTTCCCTCGCATCACTGCTTTAGCCGTCTCCCATAGAAGTAGCGGCTCCCCCACATGACATGCGTTGTTGTTTAAGAACTCCTTCCACCATATAGATAGTTGGGAGCAGAATATCTCATCTTTCATCAGGCAATTCGGGAACCGCCAGAGAATGTCAGAGCCCTTGGGATGAGCGTCTACAATTGAGATACCCACCGGGGCATGATCTGAGATTAACATGTCATGAATATCGGAGGCCTCCACCCTAGCCAGGAGGGGGCTAGATGTCAGGATATAATCCAATCTTGACCAAGATTGGTGAGGGTGCGAGAAATGGGTGTACTCACGGTCCGCTGGGTGGTAATATCGCCAGGAATCAGTGAGAGCAGTGTTTTCCAGGAACTGGGAAAGAAGAGGGCGAGACGGTCTGGGTTGGTTAGTTCTTGGCATCGTACGTTTCCGATCTTCCTCCTCAGACAAGACTACGTTCAAATCCCCACCTACCAGTTTGAAACGTTCCCCGTCCGATAATATTTTCTGCTCAAGGGAGGCAAAAAAGGGGGCATTAGTGGAATTTGGACCATAGACCGAATAAACATTTAGTCTACTTCCTGGAGTATCTAAAGTGGCCCTGCAGACCCTCCCCTCTTCATCGTGCCAGGAATCAAGGAACATATGTGATAAGCGTTTGTGAATTAAGATCAGTACTCCACTTTTACCCTCCTTTGCTGGCGAACCCACTACAGTCCCCACCCAGAGGCGTCTCATCCTAAAGAAATCTTTCTCCTCCAGATGAGATTCTTGTATCAGTGCAATATCCGTCCTAAGTTTTTTTAAGTGTCTAAGCACCATGAGGCGTTTAGTGGGGGCTTTAAGCCCTTTTACGTTCCAAGTAGTAACTTTCATAGATGTGCCAGCAAAGGAGCAGGGCGTATGTCACGGTTATTAGGGTACCATACAGGAAAAGATCGGCTGACCTCCCAGACAACACAAAGACGCAGACAAAGACACACATAGATCCATTGGCCACTCACACACACAAATAACAACCAGATATACACACAAAAAATAACCTGCGTTGTGTCTACAGAAGAAAACCAAGTAGAACTTGCGAGAGGTACAAGTAATGAGCTTCTCTTTTTTCGCTCACTTCGGGGCCCTCGCATAACCCCAACTACCAAAACCCGTGAGAGAGCCAATCAGGCCCACGCTGCTAAATGACCGCGCAGCGATCTAACTTATGTGGCCCGGCAAAATTTACCGTACCCTTTAAGACCTCCATATCAGGGGGGGGTGAGGGGTGGGAGTGGGGACAGGAGGGAAGAGAAGAGGAGGAAAGGAAAGTGAGGGAAGACAAAACCCAAGGAAGAGGGGGGAGAGGGACGGGAAGGAACGTAGAGGGAGGGAGGGGGCAGGAAGGGAAGGAGAAAGGACAAGTGTCATGCTCCGTGAGATTTCAGCGGCTCCTCGTAACTGCTGGAGCTGAACTGCTAGGGAGCAATAACACACGGAGCATAACACCAATCCTAAACGTTATTCATCTCCTATTAATGTATACTTATCCCAAACACGCTACCTGTGAACTAAGAAGAATAGGTAAAACTTAACTAAACCATCCCGGTCAAAACACTAATTGTGAAGAAAGGACACCCTCATAGGGCATACTAAGAATTTTCCTTCAGGCGCAGCCATGTCGCGCCAATCAGTCCATGGAGTCTACCGACGTCTTGGGGCTGTCTGTACGTCTCCTTTTAGCTGAGTCCGGGACTTGCGCTGGATTCTTGGACAACAGTTCCATAAAATGCCTGGCTTCCTCCGGGGACTTAAACGATGTAGTAGAACCGTCCTCTTTGTAGATGACTAGGGTCGCCGGGAACTGTAGGTAAAATCTCCTTTTTTGCTTAAATAGCTCGGAGCACAGCGAT
>NW_027208467.1:0-7500 GCF_027789765.1 Dendropsophus ebraccatus | reverse complement strand
TTCCATGGTGTAACGGTTAGCACTCTGGACTTTGAATCCAGATATCCGGCAAATAGTATCCATGCAAAGCTTCTTGTTGAGATAAGAAGCCAACCGTCCGTCTCACCTCAAGCAATCTTTTCCGTGAATTTAAGGGAAACATGCTTGAATGGCCTAGCATTCCATGGAGTGTAGGAATTAACCATAGAAAAAAGGAACACTTCAATCAGCTCACCATGCTTGCTCCAATAGTGTGAGTCGCTCTCCTGATCCAGAGCACGGGAGACTCAATATTGCGGGCCGTGTCCCATAGAGTCCAATGAAAAAAAGAAAAAATCGTCTCCAGCTCTTTAATAAAAATAGTAATTCTTTATTTTAAGGCATCTTAAAATATCAAGCTTAAAAACACGCCAGTGTAGGAATTAGGCCATCAGAATTGAAATGAAAGTATGGCATGGTGTTTTCTTTCAAATAGGCATGTTCTTTTTCCTGAGAGGTGCTCCGGAAGGGTAGACCCAGTTAATGTAAGTACTATTAAAAATTCCTTTAGTCTTGCCTAGCACACAGCCGCAAGAATACTGTTATTGTGAGTAGTTAATGACTACATCAAGGGTATTTTGTTACTCATAAATTCTGGGATGCTTATTCTTTTTTAATCTTTGTGAAAAAATACATATTGTTTGAAACACAGGGGTTATCTTTTGTTTTCATGCACAAAGAGTCGCCTGCTCAGCCAATAGAGTGCACTTTTTTATTATAATCATGAACTGCATTTATAGTTATACTATGGCTAAAGATAGCACTATAATGAGGACAAGCAGAGATGTGTAATGATACCTTACAAATAGGTCATGCAACCTGCTGGAAAATTAGTTTTAATGTAATGGCTGACTCTATAGCTACATCCAAGGAGGCAGGCACATCACATAAAGCTCCACATTTATCAAACTGTATAATAGTAACTGGTGTAAATTGCCCAGAGCAACCAGTCACAGCTCAGTTTTTATCTTACCAGAGCAGAAAGCTGAGCTATTAGTTGCTATGGGCAGTTTACACCACATTCTATTTTTCACACTTGCTCTCTGTATTCCTTGCTTCCCTAGCCCCTTTTTAGCAGTACGTGGCACCTCTAGCATCAAATTAGGAGACAGCTAGACAGTCTCTTGTACTAAACCTCTGCTGTGTTACTATTCTGTGAGATTTTAGATCACTCTTCTAGGTGCCAGACCATTCTGCGTGATGCCAAACTACTCAGAGGGATGTCAGGCCATTTTTCTGGGTGCCAGACCTTTCTGCCAGATGACTTTGCAGGTTGTCAGACCACTTTATGGGATTTTAGTCCTCTCTCTTGCCCTCTGTGGGTTGCTATTCCACCCTGTAGAGGGTGTTGGACCACTTTGACCTCTTTTAATGGGTATTGGATAACTTAGCAAGGTGATAGGCCACTTGGCAAGGTATCAGAACCCTTTGTGGGTTTGTGCATTAATCACTTAAGGCCCTATTCCACCAACAGATCTGACGACAGATTATCTGCCAAAGATTTGAAGCCAAAGCCAGGAGTGGATTTGAAAAGAGGAGAAATACAGTCTTTCCTTAATGACCTGATCTCTGTTTATAGTCTGTTCCTGGGTTTGGCTTCAAATCTTTGGTAGATAATCTGTCGTCAGATCTGTTGGTGGAATAGGGCCTTTAGAAGCATTGCGCAAATTGCTATACTGCTGGTACTTAACACCTTATCGTCTCTCCAAATTATATCCAGGTTGTTGGAGATGTCAGAGGAACATATAACGCAATATAATGCATAATTGGTGGGATTGTCCTTCAATTAAACCATTCTGGCACAGCATTTCAGTTTTGTTGGAAAGACTCCTCCTCATTGGAATTACTTGGAGCCCTGGCGTAGCATTGTTAGCGTTAGACATGGAGGATTGGCATCAATCGGATCTCACAGTAGCTTTACATATTTTGATGGGTCTCCCGCACTTGCATAGAAAAAAAATGGAAAAGCAAGCAAAAAACGAAATTAGAAAAGATTGTGGCCACAGTACAATTTAACTACCAAATGGAGAGGTCCATTGCCATAAAGCAGGGCTCTCTACCGAAATTGGAAAAGAACTGGGCCAAATGGAGAGACTTCCATGCCTCACCCTCAACTGCAATTTGAGCATAGTGCTTTCCTTTTGTTGTCTCAGTACATTAGGATTTCAACTGACTGACACATTGTATTTAACCCCTTAAGGACAGAGCCTGAAATGGCCTTAATGACAGAGACAAATTTTATGAATATGACCAGTGTCACTTTATTCATTAATAACTTCGGGATGCTTTTACCTATCCGGCTGATTCTGAGATTGTTTTCTCGTGACATATTGTACTTTACATTTCTGGTAAATTGGAGTCGATACTCATAACAAATCTTTATGAAAAAAACCCAAATAATGTGAAAAAATGTGAAAAAATGCATTTTTCCAACTTTGAAACTTTTTTGCAGAAAGTGGTTATACCACATAAATTATATATTAAATAGCATTAGCAACATGTCTACTTCATGTTGGCGGCATTTATTAAACGATCTTTCATTTTTTTTAGACGATAGGAAGCTTAAAACATTAGCAGCAAATTTCCAAATTTTCAGTAAAATTTCAAAATCAGATATTTTTAGGGACCTGTTCAGGTTGAAAGTGTATTTGAGGGGCCTGTATGTTAGAAAGCCCCACAAAGCACCCCATTTCAGAAACTGCACCCCCCAAACTCTGTAAAAGCATATCCAGAAAGTGTTTTAACCCTTTAGGGGAGTCACAGGAATAAAAGCTAAGTGTGTAAGGAATTTGAAAATTTAAATTTTCTGTGCAGAGATTTTATTGTAATCCAATATTTTTCATAATTATAAACCTATTATCAGAGAAATGCACCCCAATAATTATTGTCCCGTTTCTGCACTTTATAGAAATACCCCATATGTGACCCTATTGCGCTATTTGACGCAACCACAAGCCTCAGATATAAAGGAGCGCCTAGTGAATTTCAACGCCTCCGTTATATTTGGTCATTTTTGACTGTACCACTTCAGGTTGGCAGAGGCTCTGGGGTGCCAAAACCTAAAAAACACCCCTAAAGGGACACCATTTAGAAAACTACACCCCTCAAGGAATGTAACAAGGGGTGCGGTGAGCATCTGGACCCCACAGGTGCTTCACAGATTTTCAGAACAATATGGCTTGAAAAAAGAAAAAAAAAATTTTTTACACTAAAATGTTGTTCTAGCCTTCAATTTTTCATTTTCTTAAAGGGATAAGAGGGAAAAAAAGACAAAAATTGTGTAGCGCAGTTTCTCCCGAGTACGGAAATACCCCACATGTGGCGATAAAGTGCCAAGGGGGCGCAGGACGAGACTCCGAAGGGAAGGAGCGCCAATTGGCTTTTGGAAGCTGAATTTCACTAGAAAGGATTTCAAGGGCCATGTCGCATTTACAGAGCCCTCGTGCTGCCAAGACACTGGAAACCCCCCACAAGTGACTCCATTCTGGAAACTACACCCCTCAAGGAATCTAACAAGGGGTTCAGTGAGCATATGGACCCCACTGGTGACGGGTACAAATGTGGAACAATGTGACGTGAAAGTGAAAAATTTCATTTTTTCACTTTCATGGCACAAATGTGCCCGTCATCAAGGGGTCCATATTCTCACTGCACCCCTTGTTAGATTCCCTGAGGGGTGCAGTTTACAGAATGGGGTCACTTGTGGGGGGGTTTCCAGTGTTTTGGCAGCACAAGGGCTCTGTAAATGCGACATGGCGTTCATCATCCATTCTAGCCAAATCCAACCTCCAAAATCCAAATGGCGCTCCTTCCCTTCGGAGGCTTGCCCTGCACCCACATGGCGCTTTATGTCCACATGTGGGGTATTTACGGACTCGGGGGAAATTGCTCTACACATTTTGTTTTTTTTTTTCCTCTTTTAACCCCTTGTGAAAATGATAAATTCAAGGCTAAACCAACATTATAGTGTAAAAAATTTAATATTTCATTTTCACGCCACATTGTTCCACATTTGTGTCCGTCACCAGTGGGGTCCATATGCTCACTACACCCCTTGTTACATTCCTTGAGGGGTGCAGTTTCCATAATGGGGTCACTTGTGGGGGGTTTCAACTGTCTTGGCAACACAGGGGCCTTTTGAATGCAACATGGCCCCTCGAAATCCATTCGATCCAAATCCAGCCTTCAAAAACCAAATGGCGCTCCTTCCCTTCGGAGGCTTACCCTGCACCCGAATGGCGCTTTATGTACACATGTGGGGTATTTCCGTACTCAGGGAAAATTGCGCTACACATTAAATGTTTTTTTTTATCTTTTAACCCCTTGTGAAAATGAAAAAATCATGACAAGATTAATGATTTAGAGTAAAAATTTTACAAAAATTACACTAAATGTTGGTCTAGCCTTGATTTTTTTCCATTTCCACAAGGGGTTAAAAGATAAAAAAAAACATTTAATGTGTAGAGCAATTTCCCCTGAGTACGGAAATACCCCACATGTGGGCATAATGTGCCATATGGGCACAGGGCAAGCCACCAAAGGGACAGAGCGCCATTTAGAGGCTGGAATGGAGGATGGAGGCCATGTCGCAATTACAAAGCTCCTGTGCTGCCAGGTCAGTAGAAACCCCTGACAAGTGACCCCATTCTGGAAACTACACCCCATAAGGAATCTAACAAGGGGTGCAGTGAGGATATGGACCCCACTGGTGACAGTCACTTACGTAGAACATGTGCCGAGAAAATAAAAAATACAATTTTTTTCATTTTCACGTCCCAAATGTGGCCGTCACCAGGGGGCCATATCCCCGCTGTCCCACTTGTTAGATTCCTTATCGGGTGTAGTTTCCAGAATGGGGTCACTTGTCGGGGTTTCTACTGTCCTGGCCGCACAGAGGCTTTATAATTGCATCATGGCATCCTCTAATGGGAATGGCGGCCATACCTACTTAGCTGGGTAAAAGGGACAATTCTAATTTATTTGGGGGTATTAGGCCAATTATTAGTTTATAAGGTTGGAAATGACAGGTGTCCATCAAACTCAACCTGTGTTGATCCAGAGGAAGGCAAAAAACCCTTGTGAGGCAGACGACAGTAGCCTCATCACAGGGGAAAAATTCCTTCCCGACTCCATAATGGCGATCAGAATAATCCCTGGATCAACGTGACCCCTGAAATAGGAGTAAGGGACAGAATTTAGATAATGTAGAACCCCAGTGACGTGTGGTGCGCCTAGAAGCGATCCAGTATGCAGAGGCCGGGGTGATCAGGACAGGCGTCACACTGGAAAATGGCGTCCTTCCTGATCCCCCTGTTACGCCACATTCTGCACTTCTTCTGGGGTCTCCTGTTTTCCAGTGTGGGGGACGTCACCTGGAAAATGTTGTCCTGGTGCGATACGGGGTCCTTCATATCCAGAAGCGCTGGGTCCGCTCCATGGCTGCTAAATATTAGGGCGCTATTACTACTTCTGATATTTTCGGATCGTGCCGCAAGCTACAGTAGCTCAGGCAGCGAGGGACCGGAAGAGGGGGTGCTGGTATAAAAGTTATCCCCGTACGGGTGGTGACCTTTATCCAGCAGTGGGAAGATCAGTTCCCGGACGATCTTTCCACTAATTCCGAGGATGGGGGGGGCAGGGGGCATCTGGGGGCTGCATTCGGGTGTCCCTTCCTTCATACACTCTAAGGGTACGTGCACACTGCGGAATCGCGACAGATAACCCTTCGTGCATTCCACAGCTGGCACCCACCGGCGGAGTGATGCAGGCGCACGTCTCCATCCATGTCATAGACTCCATTCTATGCACGGGCGGATTCCGCTCTCTGTCCAACGTATTCATTCTTGGGACGGACGATGGAATCCGCCCGTGCATAACATGGAGTCTATGACACGGGTAGAGACATGCGCCCGCATCAGTCCGCCGGCGGGTGCCAGCTGCGGAATGCACAAAGGGTTATCCTTCACCATTCCGCAGTGTGCACGTACCCTAAATCTGTAAGTGTACCCTGAGGTACTCTCACAGAGTGTGTAGAATTTCACTCCATACCGTCATCTCTTATTGGGACGGTACTGGCGGAAAAGACGTGTCTGGGGGGCAGCGTACGCTACGCTACCCCCAGACACGTCACTGGATGATGAGGACGATGAGGATGAATGGAGGAAAGAAGGATCCCCCCATTCATCCTCACTGGCTGTTTCGGTGTCGGAGGCAATAACGTATCCCTCTGACGCCGAAAACACCCTGGGGGCCATCTTTATATGGGGATTGGTATATGGGGTATGTAGTGGTGTAGTGTCAAACTTTATTCAATGTAGTGTGGTGTAATGTAGTGTTTTTTACGTGTTTTTTTACAGTAAGTATAAAAAAAAAACTACGCCAACAAAGGAGTTGCTGATAAATGCTGCACTTATCAGCAGACCGTGGCAGTAGAATATAGAAAGAAAACACCCTTCGCCAAAAAGGAGGAGTTGCTGATTAGCAGCGCACTTTCGTGCGATGCTGATCAACACTCAGCGGCGATAGAGTGCGGAAAATAGAACAAAAAAAATTTGAAAAAAAAAAAAAAACTTTTTCTACATTCTGAACATCCCTGTAGCTGCTGATAAGTGTATTACACATATCAGCCGCTAGAGGGCAGCAGAGCGCAAAATACGGAAAAAGCGGACGCTGGAGCGAAAATAGCCGAAGAGAAGCCGAACGTGACGTCACGGAGGAAGCCGAAGACCCCGAACGAAGACGAGGACGCCGCAAACTCGGAAGACGCCGATCAGGAGCCCGGGACAGGTGAGTAATGTACAAATACCTGCTCTGGACCCCTCGGCTACCTAGCTGAGGTGTCCAGGGCAGGTATTTACTATTTGTGGGACTCTGATCGCCGTGCCACCGGCGATCACCATTACTTTTTACAGTAATGGCGGTCGGTGCCGTCCTCGGACAGCACCGACCGCCATTTTTTTTCCGGGTCATCGAGTCGCCGATGACCCGGAAAGGTTCCGATCGCCGCTATTGGCTGATCTCAATTGATCAGCCTATAGCGGCGATCGTAAGCACGGGGGGTGTTAACCACCCCCCGTGCCGTGAAGCTAAGATGGCCTGCTAGATTATAGCAGGCCATCTTCCGACCGCTGTGTGTGAACACGCAGCGATCGGGAAACCATCGGGCGTAAATTTACGCCCGGAGTGCGCCAAGTACCAGGGCGCGAGGGCGTAAGTTTCCGCCCACTGTCGTTAAGGGGTTAAAGGGACTCGTCAGCTGCAATTCACTTAAAATGCGGGACACGTTAGCTGTCAAGAACACGCCATGGTACTTCAAATATCCCTCCCCGAGAATATAGAAACTGCTTTGATTCTATAGCCTGAAGAGTTCAAAGAGGCGTTTTCGAGCTTCTGCAGTGGCAGCAAGCTGTAACACGTCTCCCCTTTGCTGACTCACCTAAACATCAGGCGGGGGGGTTGGGGGTGGAAGCATTAAAGCCTGCA
>NW_027208466.1:0-59147 GCF_027789765.1 Dendropsophus ebraccatus | reverse complement strand
ATGCTTGGGACGTGGGAGCGGTGCGCTCTGTCTATAATCAGGTCTTTATTGTGCAGTCAGGGAGTAGGCTTGATGAATCGCTGTATAACGGTGCCAGCTCTGATGCTTCCACGTTCTCCCGGGTATGCCTGCGTAGTTTTAGGTTGTTTCTGCGAGAGCGGTCTCAAGATCGTTCACTTTATTACGCAGTTGGACCACTTCTTTCCTCAAGAGCCGAGTGCTGGCCAGCATAGAGTTATGGGAAGTAGTCAAATCCTCCACCCTCTCTTCAACATGAGACACCCTGCCTTCTACTTCTTTGACCGCTTGCTGTACAGGGCCCATAGAGTGTTTTATACTGAGCTGGATAGAGTCTCTTAGGGGCTTTTAGCATTGCCTTCATGGGCGCATCAGAGGGGAGCATGTCCAAGGCATCTAAATCCAGCTGCTGCTGGTCAGTTACCTCCTCCTGCTGAGTATCTTTAGACAGTCTGGCACGCTGTTTTGCAGGGCTGCCAGGAGGGAGAGGGAGGGGGGGAGTCGCTCATGTGCGCGGCAGCGCCATCTTGGATTTCTGTGACAACCGCCACATCTCCCTCAAATAATAAAGTGTCCCCTTGTTCACCTGCACCGGTTACACCTCTGTCCCTCAAGTGTCTCATGCTCCAAGGGGGAGAAGCGGGTTACTCACTGTGTCCGACAAGAGCAGCCGCGTCCCTGCAGTGTGTCCCTGTGAAGCGCTGCTCTCACTGTGTGCCGGCAGCTCGGCGCCATCTTGGCTGGAGGACCGCGGTGAAGAACTCAGTCAATTTACGGGTCATGCCCCGGCAAGTTGCTCTGTTTTCTTTGACCCTGTGCCATCTCCAGAGCTTCATATACCATCTAGGCGAGTTTCAGGTAGATGCGGAGGGTGTAGGCTAGTCTTTGTCAGCTCGGGTGGCTAGAGCTCCGGGCTCTATCACGTGCATCCCGCTCTGCAGTCAGGCCAGCCCCCCCGCCCCATTGACTTACATTGGAGTGCAGAATGGTCATTTTTTTCTCAGTCCCTTTAAGAGGTAGGAGTTAAAACAAGCTTAGCTCTCCGGTGTCCAGGGGGGGACCCCATCCAGCCCGCACTGAGTTTCATTCCTATCACCTGTAGGGGAAAAAAGGTGTTTGTGCGAGCCTTAGAAGTCATTTCTTCGGGGGACGGAAGCTGGCAGCCGAAGCGAGCGGACGTGTGTGAGGAGAGCTCCTGCTGTTGCAACTTCCACAAGCGACTGAGAACTGATTGTAACCCTTTTTGTTCTGATTTCATCTGCTGGACGGACTTTGGAACTTCTCAAGATGGACAAAAAGACACTTAAAAAAGGTCATTTGGAGCCTTTCCTTGCGGTGTTCGGCCGATCAGGCCGACGGCAGCAACGCAGCAACATATCCTCTCCGGACATCCTTATTCCATGCACTACGGGCCTCAAGAAGCAGACTGTCTCAACCTTGCCTTTTCATGTCAACCCTCAACGGGAGAAGGCACGCATCTTTGCGGGTTGGACACCTCTCTTTCTCCCCTTATGCTTGCTCTGGGGCTGTAAGAGAGGATAATCAGGAGCGACACACATCTTCTATGCGAGTGGCTCAGCCCGCGGGCCAGCTGACCCTCGAGGGAAGCAGCAGTATCTCTTGCATGGATTCTCCTATTCAATAGTCCCCCGGGGTCTATACATACTGCTCCAATGTCTTCCCCTTCTACACATTTAGAACAATCTCCCTCTGTTAGCACCGGACTCCCGTTATTATCGGCAGATGCTGGCGATATATTATCTTGCTTCTAGACTTACTACTGCTATTGCGGGGTCCACTATATGTGTAACAGTCAAGCAACCCATAGATGCCAGAACGGATGGAGGACTCTCTTCTAACTTTGAATTCTTTGGAACACATTTTGGGGCTTTTAAGGGCACAATACTGGAAGACCTTGCTAAAGCAGTGACAGCGTTCAAAATATCTTTGCTGGAGGTACTCCAGGACTTCACGTTATTGAGGCGCGGGTGAATACAATATCTACAAAGTGTACATCGCTGACGGCCTCATGCAAGAATTTTAGACTCCACCACTATACAACTATCTGATACTCTGAGATGTATGGAAGATCGCTCCAGACAGCATAATATAAAAGTACGAGGAATATCGGAGAACATCATTCCCCTCGGAGCTATCTGGCTTTATCCTACGTTTTTTCAAGACTGTATTGCCAGATTATCCTTCAAGAGAACTAGAAATAGCGTGGGTACGTAGGTTGCCTAGGCACAAGAGCATCCCAGGAGACAGCCCCAAGAGATACTATAGTATGCCTTCACTACCTACGTACTGAAGCTGCTTTAATGACCACCCTCAGAGGAAAGTTGTAGCTGCCTGAGCGATACAGTGGACTCTCAGTATATTTGGATTTGTCAGCCGCAACTATGAGATGGAGGAAATTGTTTACCCCATTGTTGTCAATTTTTGCGGGACAATCACATTGCGTACACTTGGAAAACCTCGGCTCGCCTAACGATTTCAAGGACATGAAATCCTGGATGGTCCGGTCCTTGGAAGAAGGAATGTCCATGCTTAAAGCGTGGAATTTAGCACCTAATTGACTCAACATGGTTCACATTGATCACCTTTGTTTGTTTATTTTAATTAGCCATATTGCCGATTAGACTTTATCTAGCTTAAGCGTTGATAACTCTGTAGACTGTGATAGTTAGATGACTTTTTTTTTTTTTTTTTTTTTCCTTGCCTGTCCGTTTCATATTTCGGCAGCAGCTGCTTATTATGTGCCCACCAACATTGTGTCTGCCATGAGCACTTCTTTGCTCGAGGTGTTGTCCTTGGTTGTCTTTATATGTTTGTTTTGTTTGGTTCGTCTGTTCATTTATTGTACATAACATCGTCACATTGAATGGTTTTAACCCTTACTAATTGTCCAAAAGCTACCTGATATTGTGTTTACATTACATTGTTTATGCTACGGACCAACACTTCGACTCTCCAGGGGTTCCCTTGTGACTTTATTTTATTGCTTCCTGACAATTTGTTTTACGACATATGCCCTTAGTGTCTGCCTTTTTTTTAATGACAGTTTCTTCCTTGCCCTAACCGATATATTTGCATATGACTATCTCTTCGACTTTTCAGGGACCCACCTGCGACAACGCTTGGATACTTTTTGATTACTTAAATATGATGTTAATGCCATTCTTTGTCACTTATGTTGAGTTTTTGTATTTTGTTATTTTTTATTTTATACTGAGTCCTCCGTTGGTTATCCGTAATATCAATGGTCCCTCAGATTCTTATTCCCTGCATATATACCTGCGTTATATTACTTGTATGTTGTAAACTATTTGAAAAACCTTAATAAAACTTATTGAAACAGAAGACATTTCTTCAATTCCCATAGGAAATCAATGGCGTCTCTATTCAATTGTGTTGAGCGCATATCAGGTGGGTTTTCTCTGCCGGCTTAAGAGATTACACGTGAAACTAAAGCCGATCCTGGGTGCTTAAGGTGCATATCACCCAATCTGCACTGAGTTTCATTCCTAGCACATAGCCAAAAAAATCGCTTCATTAACTTACATTGGAGTGCAGAAAGGGTAATTTTTTCTCGGGTCCCTTTAAGAGGTAGGAGTTAAACAAGCTTAGCTCTGCGGTGCCCAGGGGACCCCATCCAGCCTGCACTGAGTTTCATTCCTACCACCTTAGGGAAAAAATGTGTTTTTGCGAGCCTTAGAAGTCATTTCTTCGGGGGGGCGTGGTTTGGCTGCTGAGGAGAGCGGACGCACGCTGGCTGAGCTCCTGCTCTAACTACTTCCTACGGCAGTTCTACTTCAACGGATTTTCTTCATTTTTGGATTCGGAGGTCCCCTATCTTGTTTACTACTAACGGGAATGAAGCAAATGTCCAGGAGAGCGACGGCTGCGACAAGAAGGAGGATGGAAGCTTCTCTCCCCTCGGTGCGAGCACAACAACATGGCGCAGTTGCTTCGGCAGCTCTTCCCTCCTCATGCTTACATGCTGACGGCGGGAGTGGGGTGGCAGACCGCTCCGTTGCCTGCTGCTGCACCGGGGACTCTGAAAGGACCTTCCGCAGCCCGCACTGCTCTCCCCGCCGCGAACAGGTAAAGACCGGAGCAGACAACAGGCACATATCGCCTCCCCCGGACCCTCGTCGGGCGCGGATGAAAGGCATCAATCATCCTTCTCTCCTGTACTGCCCCAGTCTCCCTCATCCCCTCAGAGATCGCACGAACGGCAGAGCCTGATTCCTTCCTCAGTCAACGCACTGCAGGGCCTGAGTGCTTGTGCCCCGACGTTTATTCCGTTATCAACTACAAACTACACGGCTATCTCAGAAAGACCCCTTTGATAGCCTTAACATCCCAGAGACTCAGCTGACCACCACTCTGCTTAGAGAGATGATGTTTGCATTCCGGGATTCTATTCAAATGAGACTGGATTATACCATCGCGGCTCTCCGTGATTCAGTTTTAACAGCGGAAAAACGCATAGTGGCAGTGGAAGAAAAGATTGTCGACATGGTGAAAGTATTCAATGACCTCGTTGACTCTCACTGGCAACTTAGTGAGGAGGTACTGTCACTCAACTACGTGCAACGCTGACCACAGTGGATGATAGGTCCCGTGCCCACAACCTGAAGCTTCGGGGAATACCTGACTCTATACCATCTGCTGACCTGGCTAAATATACTTGTGAATTCATTAAGGCTACGCTACCTGACTGCCACCCGAATCATATAGCCATAGATTGGGCACGCCGCCTGCCGCGGCCGATTCACCTGCCTTCAGACACACCGAGAGACACATTGGTGCGTGTCCATCACTTCCATGTCAAAACTGCGTTCATAGCAGCTGTCCGCCAGCGTACATCGGTGCCAGCTCACTATTCGAAAGTTGCCCGTCTTCCCGAATTTGTCTGCGGCTACCCTAAGCTTCCGTAAGTCGTTTGCTCCTGTAACCGCTGTATTACAAGCACACGGAATCCCGTATCGTTGGAGGGGCTCCTAAGGCGTGGTGGCTTTTAAAGGCTCGGACTGTGTAGTGATTCGGGACCCTGAGGAGAGAATACAACAGCTGCAATGTTGGGATCTCCCCTGTCCTTTAATGAACAACCCTCAACCACGGCGATCTCCGTCCTCTCCGCCTTCTACAAGCTCCATTTCTGTTTGAGCGAGCTTCCATTGCGAGAAACTGTGAGATGATACCGACTTCCGTGCTATGTGATGGTCCTGGCCAGTAGCGCACTCTTTCTTCTCTTCGGCTACTTCAAACCTAGCCCACAGCATGGGTCACTCCTTGTTGGCCTATGCCCTTAGCGGCTCCTGTGTTATTCTGTCCGCATCTCTGTATGTCTATCCTTGTCACCCCCTGTTAGTCTTGTGTCTCTCCCTCCATGTTCGTCTGTCAGCCATGTTTGAGTTAGCAGTTATGTCTACTTCAGGCGGACCCCTTCGTGTTTCGCCTTCCGACCTCTTACGTTTGATAGACATTGTTGGACGTTACTACTTAAGAGGCTGTCACGAATTGGTCATATTCATTCTGCATGCTCTATAACATCTATACTTCTACCTTATTGCTCCCTTTTTACATTTTAAGTTTCTTTATTGCTACCAGTTATGTGTTACTATGGATGTTCCTATGCTACTGTAACATTGTTATATTGCTATATATCTTACTACAATTATACGGATTGATTACATTTACTACTTCGACTTAGGCGAATCTGTGTTGCCCACCTTCCTGCTTTGTTCCCCCCCGTATATGCTCCACTTTATTTTTCTCCCCTTCTTCCCCCCCTCCCCTGAATTTCATTTCTAGCACATAGCCAAAAAATCGCCCCATTGACTTACATTGGAGTGCAGAAAAGGTCATTTTTTCTCGGTCCCTTTAAGAGGTAGGAGTTAAACAAGCTTAGGTCTGCGGTGCCCAGGGGGGACCCCATCCAGCCCGCACTGAGTTTCATTCCTACCACCTTAGGAAAAAAAGTCATTATTTTGAGGCTTAGAAGTCATTTCTGCAATTCCCATAGAAAATCAACGGCGTCTCTATTCAATTGTGTGGAGCGCATATCAGGTGGGTTTTCTCTGCCGGCTTAAGAGATACACGTGAAACTAAAGCCGATCCTGGGTGCCTAGGGTGCCTGTCATCCAATCCGCACTGAATTTCATTTCTAGCACATAGCCAAAAAATCGCCCCATTGACTTACATTGGAGTGCAGAAAAGGTCATTTTTTCTCGGTCCCTTTAAGAGGTAGGAGTTAAACAAGCTTAGGTCTGCGGTGCCCAGGGGGGACCCCATCCAGCCCGCACTGAGTTTCATTCCTACCACCTTAGGAAAAAAAGTCATTATTTTGAGGCTTAGAAGTCATTTCTGCAATTCCCATAGAAAATCAACGGCGTCTCTATTCAATTGTGTGGAGCGCATATCAGGTGGGTTTTCTCTGCCGGCTTAAGAGATACACGTGAAACTAAAGCCGATCCTGGGTGCCTAGGGTGCCTGTCATCCAATCCGCACTGAATTTCATTTCTAGCACATAGCCAAAAAATCGCCCCATTGACTTACATTGGAGTGCAGAAAAGGTCATTTTTTCTCGGTCCCTTTAAGAGGTAGGAGTTAAACAAGCTTAGGTCTGCGGTGCCCAGGGGGGACCCCATCCAGCCCGCACTGAGTTTCATTCCTACCACCTTAGGAAAAAAAGTCATTATTTTGAGGCTTAGAAGTCATTTCTGCAATTCCCATAGAAAATCAACGGCGTCTCTATTCAATTGTGTGGAGCGCATATCAGGTGGGTTTTCTCTGCCGGCTTAAGAGATACACGTGAAACTAAAGCCGATCCTGGGTGCCTAGGGTGCCTGTCATCCAATCCGCACTGAATTTCATTTCTAGCACATAGCCAAAAAATCGCCCCATTGACTTACATTGGAGTGCAGAAAAGGTCATTTTTTCTCGGTCCCTTTAAGAGGTAGGAGTTAAACAAGCTTAGGTCTGCGGTGCCCAGGGGGGACCCCATCCAGCCCGCACTGAGTTTCATTCCTACCACCTTAGGAAAAAAAGTCATTATTTTGAGGCTTAGAAGTCATTTCTGCAATTCCCATAGAAAATCAACGGCGTCTCTATTCAATTGTGTGGAGCGCATATCAGGTGGGTTTTCTCTGCCGGCTTAAGAGATACACGTGAAACTAAAGCCGATCCTGGGTGCCTAGGGTGCCTGTCATCCAATCCGCACTGAATTTCATTTCTAGCACATAGCCAAAAAATCGCCCCATTGACTTACATTGGAGTGCAGAAAAGGTCATTTTTTCTCGGTCCCTTTAAGAGGTAGGAGTTAAACAAGCTTAGGTCTGCGGTGCCCAGGGGGGACCCCATCCAGCCCGCACTGAGTTTCATTCCTACCACCTTAGGAAAAAAAGTCATTATTTTGAGGCTTAGAAGTCATTTCTGCAATTCCCATAGAAAATCAACGGCGTCTCTATTCAATTGTGTGGAGCGCATATCAGGTGGGTTTTCTCTGCCGGCTTAAGAGATACACGTGAAACTAAAGCCGATCCTGGGTGCCTAGGGTGCCTGTCATCCAATCCGCACTGAATTTCATTTCTAGCACATAGCCAAAAAATCGCCCCATTGACTTACATTGGAGTGCAGAAAAGGTCATTTTTTCTCGGTCCATTTAAGAGATAGGAGTTAAACAACCTAGGTCTGCGGTGCCCAGGGGGGAACCCATCCAGCCCGCACTGAGTTTCATTCCTACCACCTTAGGTAAAAAAGTCATTATTTCGAGGCTTAGAAGTCATTTCTGCAATTCCCATAGAAAATCAACGGCGTCTCTATTCAATTGTGTGGAGCGCATATCAGGTGGGTTTTCTCTGCCGGCTTAAGAGATACACGTGAAACTAAAGCCGATCCTGGGTGCCTAGGGTGCCTGTCATCAAATCCGCACTGAATTTCATTTCTAGCACATAGCCAAAAAATCGCCCCATTGACTTACATTGGAGTGCAGAAAAGGTCATTTTTTCTCGGTCCCTTTAAGAGATAGGAGTTAAACAAGCTTAGGTCTGCGGTGCCCAGGGGGGACCCCATCCAGCCCGCACTGAGTTTCATTCCTACCACCTTAGGGAAAAAAGTCATTTTTTCGAGGCTTAGAAGTCATTTCTGCAATTCCCATAGGAAATCAACGGCGTCTCTATTCAATTGTGTGGAGCGCATATCAGGTGGGTTTTCTCTGCCGGCTTAAGAGATACACGTGAAACTAAGCCGATTATGGGTGCCTAGGGTGCCTGTCATCCAATCCGCACTGAATTTCATTTCTAGCACATAGCCAAATAATCGCCCTATTGACTTACATTGGAGTGCAGGAAAGGTCATTTTTTCTCGGTCCCTTTAAGAGATAGGAGTTAAACAAGCTTAGGTCTGCGGTGCCCAGGGGGGACCCCATCCAGCCCGCACTGAGTTTCATTCCTACCCCCTTAGGGAAAAAAAGTCATTTTTTCGAGGCTTAGAAGTCATTTCTGCAATTCCCATAGGAAATCAACGGCGTCTCTATTCAATTGTGTGGAGCGCATATCAGGTGGGTTTTCTCTGCCGGCTTAAGAGATACACGTGAAACTAAAGCCGATTCTGGGTGCGTAGGGTGCCTGTCATCCAATCCGCACTGAATTTCATTTCTAGCACATAGCCAAAAAATTGCCCCATTGACTTACATTGGAGTGCAGAAAAGGTCATTTTTTCTCGGGCCCTTTAAGAGATAGGAGTTAAACAAGCTTAGGTCTGCGGTGCCCAGGGGGACCCCATCCAGCCCGCACTGAGTTTCATTCCTACCACCTTAGGTAAAAAAGTCATTATTTCGAGGCTTAGAAGTCATTTCTGCAATTCCCATAGGAAATCAACGGCGTCTCTATTCAATTGTGTGGAGCGCATATCAGGTGGGTTTTCTCTGCCGGCTTAAGAGATACACGTGAAACTAAAGCCGATCCTGGGTGCCTAGGGTGCCTGTCATCAAATCCGCACTGAATTTCATTTCTAGCACATAGCCAAAAAATCGGCCCATTGACTTACATTGGAGTGCAGAAAAGGTCATTTTTTCTCGGTCCCTTTAAGAGATAGGAGTTAAACAAGCTTAGGTCTGCGGTGCCCAGGGGGGACCCCATCCAGCCCGCACTGAGTTTCATTCCTACCACCTTAGGGAAAAAAGTCATTTTTTCGAGGCTTAGAAGTCATTTCTGCAATTCCCATAGGAAATCAACGGCGTCTCTATTCAATTGTGTGGAGCGCATATCAGGTGGGTTTTCTCTGCCGGCTTAAGAGATACACGTGAAACTAAAGCCGATTATGGGTGCCTAGGGTGCCTGTCATCCAATCCGCACTGAATTTCATTTCTAGCACATAGCCAAATAATCGCCCTATTGACTTACATTGGAGTGCAGGAAAGGTCATTTTTTCTCGGTCCCTTTAAGAGATAGGAGTTAAACAAGCTTAGGTCTGCGGTGCCCAGGGGGGACCCCATCCAGCCCGCACTGAGTTTCATTCCTACCCCCTTAGGGAAAAAAAGTCATTTTTTCGAGGCTTAGAAGTCATTTCTGCAATTCCCATAGGAAATCAACGGCGTCTCTATTCAATTGTGTGGAGCGCATATCAGGTGGGTTTTCTCTGCCGGCTTAAGAGATACACGTGAAACTAAAGCCGATTCTGGGTGCGTAGGGTGCCTGTCATCCAATCCGCACTGAATTTCATTTCTAGCACATAGCCAAAAAATTGCCCCATTGACTTACATTGGAGTGCAGAAAAGGTCATTTTTTCTCGGTCCCTTTAAGAGATAGGAGTTAAACAAGCTTAGGTCTGCGGTGCCCAGGGGGGACCCCATCCAGCCCGCACTGAGTTTCATTCCTACCACCTTAGGTAAAAAAGTCATTATTTCGAGGCTTAGAAGTCATTTCTGCAATTCCCATAGGAAATCAACGGCGTCTCTATTCAATTGTGTGGAGCGCATATCAGGTGGGTTTTCTCTGCCGGCTTAAGAGATACATGTGAAACTAAAGCCGATTCTGGGTGCCTGTCATCCAATCCGCACTGAATTTCATTTCTAGCACATAGCCAAAAAAAACGCCCCATTGACTTACATTGGAGTGCAGAAAAGGTCATTTTTTTTCGGTCCCTTTAAGAGATAGGAGTTAAACAAGCTTAGGTCTGCGGTGCCCAGGGGGAACCCCATCCAGCCCGCACTGAGTTTCATTCCTACCTCCTTAGGGAAAAAAGTCATTTTTTCAAGGATTAGAAGTCATTTCTGCAATTCCCATAGGAAATCAACGGCCTCTCTATTCAATTGTGTGGAGCGCATATCAGGTGGGTTTTCTCTGCCGGCTTAAGAGATACACGTGAAGCTAAAGCCGATCCTGGGTGCCTAGGGTGCCTGTCATCCAATCCGCACTGAATTTCATTTCTAGCACATAGGCAAAGAAATCGGCCCATTGACTTACATTGGAGTGCAGAAAAGGTCATTTTTTCTCGGTCCCTTTTAGAGATAGGAGTTAAACAAGCTTAGGTCTGCGGTGCCCAGGGGGGACCCCATCCAGCCCGCACTGAGTTTCATTCCTACCACCTTAGGTAAAAAAGTCATTTTTTCGAGGCTTAGAAGTCATTTCTGCAATTCCCATAGAAAATCAACGGCGTCTCTATTCAATTGTGTGGAGCGCATATCAGGTGGGTTTTCTCTGCCGGCTTAAGAGATACACGTGAAACTAAAGCCGATCCTGGGTGCCTAGGGTGCCTGTCATCCAATCCGCACTGAATTTCATTTCTAGCACATAGCCAAAATATCGGCCCATTGACTTACATTGGAGTGCAGAAAAGGTCATTTTTTTCTCTGTCCCTTTAGGAGATAGGAGTTAAACAAGCTTAGGTCTGCGGTGCCCAGGGGGAACCCCATCCAGCCCGCACTGAGTTTAATTCCTACCACCTTAGGGAAAAAAGTCATTTTTTCGAGGCTTAGAAGTCATCTCTGCAATTCCCATAGGAAATCAACGGCGTCTCTATTCAATTGTGTGGAGCGCATATCAGGTTGGTTTTCTCTGCCGGCTTAAGAGATACACGTGAAACTAAAGACGATTATGGGTGCGTAGGGTGCCTGTCATCCAATCCGCACTGAATTTCATTTCTAGCACATAGCCAAAAAATCGGCCCATTGACTTACATTGGAGTGCAGAAAAGGTCATTTTTTCTCGGTCCCTTTAAGAGATAGGAGTTAAACAAGCTTAGGTCTGCGGTGCCCAGGGGGAACCCCATCCATCCCGCACTGAGTTTAATTCCTACCACCTTAGGGAAAAAAGTCATTTTTTCGAGGCTTAGAAGTCATTTCTGCAATTCCCATAGGAAATCAACGGCCTCTCTATTCAATTGTGTGGAGCGCATATCAGGTGGGTTTTCTCTGCCGGCTTAAGAGATACACTTGAAGCTAAAGCCGATCCTGGGTGCCTAGGGTGCCTGTCATCCAATCCGCACTGAATTTCATTTCTAGCACATAGCCAAAAAAATCGGCCCATTGACTTACATTGGAGTGCAGAAAAGGTCATTTTTTCTCGGTCCCTTTTAGAGATAGGAGTTAAACAAGCTTAGGTCTGCGGTGCCCAGGGGGGACCCCATCCAGCCCGCACTGAGTTTCATTCCTACCACCTTAGGTAAAAAAGTCATTTTTTCGAGGCTTAGAAGTCATTTCTGCAATTCCCATAGAAAATCAACGGCATCTCTATTCAATTGTGTGAAGCGCATATCAGGTGGGTTTTCTCTGGCGGCTTAAGAGATACACGTGAAACTAAAGCCGATTCTGGGTGCGTAGGGTGCCTGTCATCCAATCCGCACTGAATTTCATTTCTAGCACATAGCCAAAAAATCGCCCCATTGACTTACATTGGAGTGCAGAAAAGGTCATTTTTTCTCGGTCCCTTTAAGAGGTAGGAGTTAAACAAGCTTAGGTCTGCGGTGCCCAGGGGGAACCCCATCCAGCCCGCACTGAGTTTCATTCCTACCACCTTAGGGAAAAAAGTCATTTTTTCGAGGCTTAGAAGTCATTTCTGCAATTCCCATAGGAAATCAACGGCGTCTCTATTCAATTGTGTGGAGCGCATATCAGGTGGGTTTTCTCTGCCGGCTTAAGAGATACACGTGAAACTAAAGCCGATCCTGGGTGCCTAGGGTGCCTGTCATCCAATCCGCACTGAATTTAATTTCTAGCACATAGCCAAAAAATCGGCCCATTGACTTACATTGGAGTGCAGAAAAGGTCATTTTTTCTCGGTCCCTTTAAGAGATAGGAGTTAAACAAGCTTAGATCTGCGGTGCCCAGGGGGGACCCCATCCAGCCCGCACTGAGTTTCATTCCTACCTCCTTAGGGAAAAAAGTCATTTTTTCGAGGCTTAGAAGTCATTTCTGCAGGGGGGCGTGGTTTGCACGCTGAGGAGAGAGGACGCATCTGCATCGCGCTCCTGCACACCGGCGACTGCACCAGCTTTCTACCGTAGGGTATCCCATTATTTTATACTGAAAACTTCCCCCTGGGTCCCCTGACTATCTGGAGATGCGGAATACATCCCGTAGTGCATCGGCGGCCGCCCGGAGAAAGGCACGGGCCGCCCTCCCGTCGGCCGCGGCACCCAAAGATGGCGCCTCCGGCTTCTCCACTCGCTTGCTGGACTTTTTATTCGCGGATGCCGGAGCGGCGTGGCAGGCTTCTCCGGCACCGGAGTCGGAGCAACAACATCAATGCCAGGTGAGCACTACGCCTGAGCGGCAATCTAATAAAGCCTCAAAAAGGAGGAATCGGAGGAGGAATACTGCTATTGCGAGCTCACATCAGCTGCGCTCTGTTCATGCAGCGGGACCACAGCATCATTCTCCTACTCCTGCTGCTTCTCCATCGGTCCCCTCTTTCTCCCTTATTGCGGGGGGCAGCCACTCGAGCTCTTGCTCTGATTTGTGCCTACCGGCCATGTTTGATGAAAAGGTCCCAGTACAGTCTGACACAGCACAAGCTTCTTCCTCTGCAGCAGTGAAGCATGATTTCTCAGACATTTCTCAAGAATTTCGTAGCCTTCCAGATCCTGGTCCTGCACCCCATTCTGCTTCTGATCCTTTGGATACTCTATTCAACGTGGTCTCTTCCGTCTCTGTGCCCACTCTAAAACAGATGATGCTAGCTCTGAGAGACTCCATCCGGGCGGATTTGGACCGTGCCCTTTTCATTATAAGAGACTCTTTATCCAAAGTCACTAACAGAGTGCAATGTTTGGAAGACACGCTGTCTAATGTCATCAATGAGCATAATGCCTTGCTGGCTTCTCACCGCCATATGGAAACAGTACTGCAGCGTGTACAATCTACCTTGGCAGCAGTTGACAACCGCTCTCGGGACCACAACGTCAAAATCAGAGGCATACCGGAGACAATTCTCCCTGCTGACCTTGCTACTTTCTCACGGACATTTATTAAAGAAATTCTTCCAACTGCCGGTATGGATGAGATTGTTATAGATTGGGCGCGCCGCCTTCCTAAGCCTACCCTTGTTCCATCTGAACTACCCAGAGACACTCTATTGCGCATACGCCATCTTCATGTTAAGAGAGATTTCCTTAATGCTGCCAGGAAAACTTGCCCATCTTCTCCCGGGTTTGCCAAGTTAGCTGTCTTTCCTGATCTTTCAGCACACACCCTGAACGTAAGGAGATCGTTTGCCCCTATTACTACAGCTTTGAGAAAAAAGGGCATCCCATATAAATGGGGTCGCACGGCAGGTCTCCTTGTATCGCATACCCTGGGACCTGTTATGCTTCCAGATGTGGACTCTGGCCTTAAATTTTTGCGGGACTTAGACTCTGACCAACCTCTCCAGGGGACCTCCAGAGTCTTGCCTATTTCTGACCTCGAAGTTGAAGCTGTTTAACTCCCTATGCTGTAGTGACTTCTTTTTCTTCTTTACAATTTGTGCAGGTTGCTTTATTTAATTTTCAGCTTTCATACCCATGTTGCACTATTCTCAGCCAAAACCGGACTGTTTACCCCCACCATTTGGTTGCTGCGCTGTGGGGATGGGTCTTCCACCCCGACCGCAGCACATTATTGTCTTCTTTGTATTATTGTCTTTTTTGTATTGTGCTGTATATTATTATTCTAGGGATAAGCGTATGTGGTTTTTTTTTTCTTTTATGTGTTTAATAAGTTTATTGCCCGCACGGTCATTATATTGCCTCATGGAAGCTAACTGCTGTACCTACCGATTATGGCTGGGGCCTTGGACACACTATCATATAGCTTACCACATATTGTTTTCTTACCGACTAACCCTGAGTATTAGTTTTCATATATAGCTGTAGTGGGAGGCCTGTTCTTCTGTGCGACAATAATAATGTAATATTTGCCTTAGGAGAATTTGACCTCCATGTTATCCCTACTCATTTATAATTTTCTATCCCCTTGCCTCACTTCAGCTTTGTTTCTTTGTTTGTGGTGTCTCATGCTACGTTTATATTGCCATGATATCAATCCGAGGTGTTTGTTTGTTTTTATTGTACTTTTATTGTTCAATTTTTTATGCTACTTTATACACGATCTATGTCATAGCTCCTTTTTTTTTATGTTCCTTACCTGTTGGAAACTGAAAAATCCTTTAATAAAAATTTATTGAAACAGAAGTCATTTCTGCAATTCCCATAGGAAATCAACGGCCTCTCTATTCAATTCTGTGGAGCGCATATCAGGTGGGTTTTCTCTGCCGGCTTAAGAGATGCACGTGAAACTAAAGCCGATCCTGGGTGCCTAGGGTGCCTGTCATCCAATCCGCACTGAATTTCATTTCTAGCACATAGCCAAAAAATCGCTTCTTTGACTTACATTGGAGTGCAGAAAAGGTCATTTTTTCTCGGTCCCTTTAAGAGGTAGGAGTTAAACAAGCTTAGATCTGCGTTGCCCAGGGGGGACCCCATCCAGCCCGCACTGAGTTTCATTCCTACCACCTTAGGAAAAAAAGTCATTATTTCGAGGCTTAGAAGTCATTTCTGCAATTCCCATAGGAAATCAACGGCGTCTCTATTCAATTGTGTTTAGCGCATATCAGGTGGGTTTTCTCTGCCGGCTTAAGAGATACACGTGAAACTAAAGCTGATTCTGGGTGCCTAGGGTGCCTGTCATCCAATCCGCACTGAATTTCATTTCTAGCACATAACCAAAAAAATCGCCCCATTGACTTACATTGGAGTGCAGGAAAGGTCATTTTTTCTCGGTCCCTTTAAGAAATAGGAGTTAAACAAGCTTAGGTCTGCGGTGCCCAGGGGGACCCCATCCAGCCCGCACTGAGTTTCATTCCTACCACCTTAGGTAAAAAAGTCATTTTTTCGAGGCTTAGAAGTCATTTCTGCAATTCCCATAGGAAATCAACGGCGTCTCTATTCAATTGTGTGGAGCGCATATCAGGTGGGTTTTCTCTGCCGGCTTAAGAAATACACGTGAAGCTAAAGCCGATCCTGGGAACCTAGGGTGCCTGTCATCCAATCCGCACTGAATTTCATTTCTAGCACATAGCCAAAATATCGGCCCATTGACTTACATTGGAGTGCAGAAAAGGTCATTTTTTTCTCTGTCCCTTTAGGAGATAGGAGTTAAACAAGCTTAGGTCTGCGGTGCCCAGGGGGAACCCCATCCAGCCCGCACTTAGTTTCATTCCTACCACCTTAGGGAAAAAAGTCATTTTTTCGAGGCTTAGAAGTCATCTCTGCAATTCCCATAGGAAATCAACGGCGTCTCTATTCAATTGTGTGGAGCGCATATCAGGTTGGTTTTCTCTGCCGGCTTAAGAGATACACGTGAAACTAAAGCCGATTATGGGTGCGTAGGGTGCCTGTCATCCAATCCGCACTGAATTTCATTTCTAGCACATAGCCAAAAAATCGGCCCATTGACTTACATTGGAGTGCAGAAAAGGTCATTTTTTCTCGGTCCCTTTAAGAGATAGGAGTTAAACAAGCTTAGGTCTGCGGTGCCCAGGGGGAACCCCATCCATCCCGCACTGAGTTTAATTCCTACCACCTTAGGGAAAAAAGTCATTTTTTCGAGGCTTAGAAGTCATTTCTGCAATTCCCATAGGAAATCAACGGCCTCTCTATTCAATTGTGTGGAGCGCATATCAGGTGGGTTTTCTCTGCCGGCTTAAGAGATACACTTGAAACTAAAGCCGATCCTGGGTGCCTAGGGTGCCTGTCATCCAATCCGCACTGAATTTCATTTCTAGCACATAGCCAAAAAAATCGGCCCATTGACTTACATTGGAGTGCAGAAAAGGTCATTTTTTCTCGGTCCCTTTAAGAGGTAGGAGTTAAACAAGCTTAGGTCTGCGGTGCCCAGGGGGGACCCCATCCAGCCCGCACTGAGTTTCATTCCTACCACCTTAGGTAAAAAAGTCATTTTTTCGAGGCTTAGAAGTCATTTCTGCAATTCCCATAGAAAATCAACGGCATCTCTATTCAATTGTGTGAAGCGCATATCAGGTGGGTTTTCTCTGGCGGCTTAAGAGATACACGTGAAACTAAAGCCGATTCTGGGTGCGTAGGGTGCCTGTCATCCAATCCGCACTGAATTTCATTTCTAGCACATAGCCAAAAAAATCGCCCCATTGACTTACATTGGAGTGCAGAAAAGGTCATTTTTTCTCGGTCCCTTTAAGAGGTAGGAGTTAAACAAGCTTAGGTCTGCGGTGCCCAGGGGGAACCCCATCCAGCCCGCACTGAGTTTCATTCCTACCACCTTAGGGAAAAAAGTAATTTTTTCGAGGCTTAGAAGTCATTTCTGCAATTCCCATAGGAAATCAACGGCGTCTCTATTCAATTGTGTGGAGCGCATATCAGGTGGGTTTTCTCTGCCGGCTTAAGAGATACACGTGAAACTAAAGCCGATCCTGGGTGCCTAGGGTGCCTGTCATCCAATCCGCACTGAATTTAATTTCTAGCACATAGCCAAAAAATCGGCCCATTAGGAGTGCAGAAAAGGTCATTTTTTCTCGGTCCCTTTAAGAGATAGGAGTTAAACAAGCTTAGATCTGCGGTGCCCAGGGGGGACCCCATCCAGCCCGCACTGAGTTTCATTCCTACCTCCTTAGGGAAAAAAGTCATTTTTTCGAGGCTTAGAAGTCATTTCTGCAGGGGGGCGTGGTTTGCACGCTGAGGAGAGAGGACGCATCTGCATCGCGCTCCTGCACACCGGCGACTGCACCAGCTTTCTACCGTAGGGTATCCCATTATTTTATACTGAAAACTTCCCCCTGGGTCCCCTGACTATCTGGAGATGCGGAATACATCCCGTAGTGCATCGGCGGCCGCCCGGAGAAAGGCACGGGCCGCCCTCCCGTCGGCCGCGGCACCCAAAGATGGCGCCTCCGGCTTCTCCACTCGCTTGCTGGACTTTTTATTCGCGGATGCCGGAGCGGCGTGGCAGGCTTCTCCGGCACCGGAGTCGGAGCAACAACATCAATGCCAGGTGAGCACTACGCCTGAGCGGCAATCTAATAAAGCCTCAAAAAGGAGGAATCGGAGGAGGAATACTGCTATTGCGAGCTCACATCAGCTGCGCTCTGTTCATGCAGCGGGACCACAGCATCATTCTCCTACTCCTGCTGCTTCTCCATCGGTCCCCTCTTTCTCCCTTATTGCGGGGGGCAGCCACTCGAGCTCTTGCTCTGATTTGTGCCTACCGGCCATGTTTGATGAAAAGGTCCCAGTACAGTCTGACACAGCACAAGCTTCTTCCTCTGCAGCAGTGAAGCATGATTTCTCAGACATTTCTCAAGAATTTCGTAGCCTTCCAGATCCTGGTCCTGCACCCCATTCTGCTTCTGATCCTTTGGATACTCTATTCAACGTGGTCTCTTCCGTCTCTGTGCCCACTCTAAAACAGATGATGCTAGCTCTGAGAGACTCCATCCGGGCGGATTTGGACCGTGCCCTTTTCATTATAAGAGACTCTTTATCCAAAGTCACTAACAGAGTGCAATGTTTGGAAGACACGCTGTCTAATGTCATCAATGAGCATAATGCCTTGCTGGCTTCTCACCGCCATATGGAAACAGTACTGCAGCGTGTACAATCTACCTTGGCAGCAGTTGACAACCGCTCTCGGGACCACAACGTCAAAATCAGAGGCATACCGGAGACAATTCTCCCTGCTGACCTTGCTACTTTCTCACGGACATTTATTAAAGAAATTCTTCCAACTGCCGGTATGGATGAGATTGTTATAGATTGGGCGCGCCGCCTTCCTAAGCCTACCTTTGTTCCATCTGAACTACCCAGAGACACTCTATTGCGCATACGCCATCTTCATGTTAAGAGAGATTTCCTTAATGCTGCCAGGAAAACTTGCCCATCTTCTCCCGGGTTTGCCAAGTTAGCTGTCTTTCCTGATCTTTCAGCACACACCCTGAACGTAAGGAGATCGTTTGCCCCTATTACTACAGCTTTGAGAAAAAAGGGCATCCCATATAAATGGGGTCGCACGGCAGGTCTCCTTGTATCGCATACCCTGGGACCTGTTATGCTTCCAGATGTGGACTCTGGCCTTAAATTTTTGCGGGACTTAGACTCTGACCAACCTCTCCAGGGGACCTCCAGAGTCTTGCCTATTTCTGACCTCGAAGTTGAAGCTGTTTAACTCCCTATGCTGTAGTGACTTCTTTTTCTTCTTTACAATTTGTGCAGGTTGCTTTATTTAATTTTCAGCTTTCATACCCATGTTGCACTATTCTCAGCCAAAACCGGACTGTTTACCCCCACCATTTGGTTGCTGCGCTGTGGGGATGGGTCTTCCACCCCGACCGCAGCACATTATTGTCTTCTTTGTATTATTGTCTTTTTTGTATTGTGCTGTATATTATTATTCTAGGGATAAGCGTATGTGGTTTTTTTTTCTTTTATGTGTTTAATAAGTTTATTGCCCGCACGGTCATTATATTGCCTCATGGAAGCTAACTGCTGTACCTACCGATTATGGCTGGGGCCTTGGACACACTATCATATAGCTTACCACATATTGTTTTCTTACCGACTAACCCTGAGTATTAGTTTTCATATATAGCTGTAGTGGGAGGCCTGTTCTTCTGTGCGACAATAATAATGTAATATTTGCCTTAGGAGAATTTGACCTCCATGTTATCCCTACTCATTTATAATTTTCTATCCCCTTGCCTCACTTCAGCTTTGTTTCTTTGTTTGTGGTGTCTCATGCTACGTTTATATTGCCATGATATCAATCCGAGGTGTTTGTTTGTTTTTATTGTACTTTTATTGTTCAATTTTTTATGCTACTTTATACACGATCTATGTCATAGCTCCTTTTTTTTTATGTTCCTTACCTGTTGGAAACTGAAAAATCCTTTAATAAAAATTTATTGAAACAGAAGTCATTTCTGCAATTCCCATAGGAAATCAACGGCCTCTCTATTCAATTCTGTGGAGCGCATATCAGGTGGGTTTTCTCTGCCGGCTTAAGAGATTCACGTGAAACTAAAGCCGATCCTGGGTGCCTAGGGTGCCTGTCATCCAATCCGCACTGAATTTCATTTCTAGCACATAGCCAAAAAATCGCTTCTTTGACTTACATTGGAGTGCAGAAAAGGTCATTTTTTTCTCGGTCCCTTTAAGAGGTAGGAGTTAAACAAGCTTAGATCTGCGTTGCCCAGGGGGGACCCCATCCAGCCCGCACTGAGTTTCATTCCTACCACCTTAGGAAAAAAAGTCATTATTTCGAGGCTTAGAAGTCATTTCTGCAATTCCCATAGAAAATCAACGGCGTCTCTATTCAATTGTGTTTAGCGCATATCAGGTGGGTTTTCTCTGCCGGCTTAAGAGATACACGTGAAACTAAAGCTGATTCTGGGTGCCTAGGGTGCCTGTCATCCAATCCGCACTGAATTTCATTTCTAGCACATAACCAAAAAAATCGCCCCATTGACTTACATTGGAGTGCAGGAAAGGTCATTTTTTCTCGGTCCCTTTAAGAAATAGGAGTTAAACAAGCTTAGGTCTGCGGTGCCCAGGGGGACCCCATCCAGCCCGCACTGAGTTTCATTCCTACCACCTTAGGTAAAAAAGTCATTTTTTCGAGGCTTAGAAGTCATTTCTGCAATTCCCATAGGAAATCAACGGCCTCTCTATTCAATTGTGTGGAGCGCATATCAGGTGGGTTTTCTCTGCCGGCTTAAGAGATACACGTGAAACTAAAGCCGATCCTGGGTGCCTAGGGTGCCTGTCATCAAATCCGCACTGAATTTCATTTCTAGCACATAGCCAAAAAATCGGCCCATTGACTTACATTGGAGTGCAGAAAAGGTCATTTTTTCTCGGTCCCTTTAAGAGATAGGAGTTAAACAAGCTTAGGTCTGCGGTGCCCAGGGGGGACCCCATCCAGCCCGCACTGAGTTTCATTCCTACCACCTTAGGGAAAAAAGTCATTTTTTCGAGGCTTAGAAGTCATTTCTGCAATTCCCATAGGAAATCAACGGCGTCTCTATTCAATTGTGTGGAGCGCATATCAGGTGGGTTTTCTCTGCCGGCTTAAGAGATACACGTGAAACTAAAGCCGATTCTGGGTGCGTAGGGTGCCTGTCATCCAATCCGCACTGAATTTCATTTCTAGCACATAGCCAAAAAATCGCCCCATTGACTTACATTGGAGTGCAGAAAAGGTCATTTTTTCTCGGTCCCTTTAAGAGATAGGAGTTAAACAAGCTTAGGTCTGCGGTGCCCAGGGGGAACCCCATCCAGCCCGCACTGAGTTTAATTCCTACCACCTTAGGGAAAAAAGTCATTTTTTTCGAGGCTTAGAAGTCATTTCTGCAATTCCCATAGGAAATCAACGGCCTCTCTATTCAATTGTGTGGAGCGCATATCAGGTGGGTTTTCTCTGCCGGCTTAAGAGATACACGTGAAGCTAAAGCCGATCCTGGGTGCCTAGGGTGCCTGTCATCCAATCCGCACTGAATTTCATTTCTAGCACATAGGCAAAGAAATCGGCCCATTGACTTACATTGGAGTGCAGAAAAGGTCATTTTTTCTCGGTCCCTTTTAGAGATAGGAGTTAAACAAGCTTAGGTCTGCGGTGCCCAGGGGGGACCCCATCCAGCCCGCACTGAGTTTAATTACTACCACCTTAGGTAAAAAAGTCATTTTTTCGAGGCTTAGAAGTCATTTCTGCAATTCCCCTAGAAAATCAACGGCGTCTCTATTCAATTGTGTGAAGCGCATATCAGGTGGGTTTTCTCTGCCGGCTTAAGAGATACACGTGAAACTAAAGCCGATCCTGGGTGCCTAGGGTGCCTGTCATCCAATCCGCACTGAATTTCATTTCTAGCACATAGCCAAAATATCGGCCCATTGACTTACATTGGAGTGCAGAAAAGGTCATTTTTTTCTCTGTCCCTTTAAGAGATAGGAGTTAAACAAGCTTAGGTCTGCGGTGCCCAGGGGGACCCCATCCAGCCCGCACTGAGTTTCATTCCTACCACCTTAGGAAAAAAAAGTCATTATTTCGAGGCTTAGAAGTCATTTCTGCAATTCCCATAGAAAATCAACGGCGTCTCTATTCAATTGTGTGGAGCGCATATCAGGTGGGTTTTCTCTGCCGGCTTAAGAGATACACATGGAACTAAAGCCGATCCTGGGTCCCCAGGGTGCCTGTCATCCAATCCGCACTGAATTTCATTTCTAGCACATTATTAAAAAAATCGCCCCATTGACTTACATTGGAGTGCAGAAAAGGTCATTTTTTCTCGGTCCCTTTAGGAGGTAGGAGTTAAACAAGCTTAGGTCTGCGGTGCCCAGGGGGGAAAACCCATCCAGCCCGCACTGAGTTTCATTCCTACCACCTTAGGAAAAAAAGTCATTATTTCGAGGCTTAGAAGTCATTTCTGCAATTCCCATAGAAAATCAACGGCGTCTCTATTCAATTGTGTGGAGCGCATATCAGGTGGGTTTTCTCTGCCGGCTGAAGAGATACACATGAAACTAAAGCCGATCCTGGGTGCCTAGGGTGCCTGTCATCCAATCCGCACTGAATTTCATTTCTAGCACATAGCCAAAAAATCGCCCCATTGACTTACATTGGAGTGCAGAAAAGGTCATTTTTTTCTCGGTCCCTTTAAGAGGTAGGAGTTAAACAAGCTTAGGTCTGCGGTGCCCAGGGGGGACCCCATCCAGCCCGCACTGAGTTTCATTCCTACCACCTTAGGAAAAAAAAGTCATTATTTCGAGGCTTAGAAGTCATTTCTGCAATTCCCATAGAAAATCAACGGCGTCTCTATTCAATTGTGTGGAGCGCATATCAGGTGGGTTTTCTCTGCCGGCTTAAGAGATACACATGAAACTAAAGCCGATCCTGGGTCCCCAGGGTGCCTGTCATCCAATCCGCACTGAATTTCATTTCTAGCACATAGCCAAAAAATCGCCCCATTGACTTACATTGGAGTGCAGAAAAGGTCATTTTTTCTCGGTCCCTTTAAGAGGTAGGAGTTAAACAAGCTTAGGTCTGCGGTGCCCAGGGGGGACCCCATCCAGCCCGCACTGAGTTTCATTCCTACCACCTTAGGAAAAAAAGTCATTATTTCGAGGCTTAGAAGTCATTTCTGCAATTCCCATAGAAAATCAACGGCGTCTCTATTCAATTGTGTGGAGCGCATATCAGGTGGGTTTTCTCTGCCGGCTGAAGAGATACACATGAAACTAAAGCCGATCCTGGGTGCCTAGGGTGCCTGTCATCCAATCCGCACTGAATTTCATTTCTAGCACATAGCCAAAAAATCGCCCCATTGACTTACATTGGAGTGCAGAAAAGGTCATTTTTTCTCGGTCCCTTTAAGAGGTAGGAGTTAAACAAGCTTAGGTCTGCGGTGCCCAGGGGGGACCCCATCCAGCCCGCACTGAGTTTCATTCCTACCACCTTAGGAAAAAAAGTCATTATTTCGAGGCTTAGAAGTCATTTCTGTAATTCCCATAGAAAATCAACGGCGTCTCTATTCAATTGTGTGGAGCGCATATCAGGTGGGTTTTCTCTGCCGGCTGAAGAGATACACATGAAACTAAAGCCGATCCTGGGTCCCCAGGGTGCCTGTCATCCAATCCGCACTGAATTTCATTTCTAGCACATAGCCAAAAAATCGCCCCATTGACTTACATTGGAGTGCAGAAAAGGTCATTTTTTTCTCGGTCCCTTTAAGAGGTAGGAGTTAAACAAGCTTAGGTCTGCGGTGCCCAGGGGGGACCCCATCCAGCCCGCACTGAGTTTCATTCCTACCACCTTAGGAAAAAAAGTAATTATTTCGAGGCTTAGAAGTCATTTCTGCAATTCCCATAGAAAATCAACGGCGGGGGGCGTGGCTTGGCACGCTGCATGGACGGCTGCTGCTAGGGGAAGCTCCGGTCAGGGCCTAAGCTAACAGCCGAGCCAGAGCCGCTATACCCAACCTAAAGATGCCGGACAAGCAGGGGAAGAAGAGGGAGAGCTCCAAGAACACGCCGGGGACCGCGGATACAGCTAAGCCGACACAGAGAGCTGATAGCGGCACAAGAACAAGCCGCAGCTCTTCACAGAAGGAGCGGGCGGCCATCTTGGTAGAGGCACGGACCCGAGAAGCGCCGGAAAGTACGGGCACAGCGGTCCAGTCCCTCTCCCCAGAAAGAGCGGTGGTGAGTAGGGAGATGCGCCCCCCTCACCATCACCCCCAGACCCCAGATCACCCCGCAGAATGCGGAGATAGAGCCCGCACAAGTACCGCTCAACTGAGCATGCGCGCGGCCATCTTGGATGGGGAACAGTGCCGAGATCACAAGGAACGCTGCAGCTATAAAGAAGGGGAGACAGTATATGAGGCCACAGACAAAAAAGATGCCTCAATAGCACCCCATCGGCCCGCACAGTCGCCTGAGGGTCTTAGTTTGGGGTACAATGTGGTGCCCAGCCCCCATACCAAGGAGACAAAACCAGAGGCCATGTGTGAGGAGGCGGAGCCTCCACAGAAGCACAGACACACTATGATTATGAAGATGGAGTGTTCACAGATAGAACACTCAGTGACAACAGCACAACATGACAGCTTGCAACCACTGCTTACTAAAGCTACTCTTCCAGACAACTTGGGACATAAGGGGAATGATGTGGTGCTAGAGAAAGAGCAAACAATATATCCCTTGACTAAAGACAATGCAAACCAAAGATCCCTTAAAGTTATCTGGGATCCTAAAAACTCTCCATATGGCATAGATAAGGGAGGCCCTGCAACCAAAACCAGGAACCAAGCTTTGCCTGAGGCGGGACCGAACCAATCAGTATATGATAACACAGTTGGTCTTGCTCTACAAGCCAAAAAGCCCCAAAGGTCAAGTCTTGGGGACCAACAACCTCCTACCACATATGAGCACCCTCGCTACAATCCATCAAATGACTTCCCGTCAGGTGTCAGTCACATGGACACACATCCTCAACAAAAAAAGAGGACGCAAGATATAGACAGTTCCGAAGGCTCCACGACCCCGCTGGACTCAGACTGTGAACCTTCTCAACCAAACAAAAGGAAAATGTTGAGAACCCCAAAAAAACACTCCGTACACAAACAGGCTTTACTAAACAAGGGTTCATCCTCAGAAGACTTCTCAGCCTCCTCAGAGGACTCGGTGATCTTTAACCCCTTATCTTCAAGCACGAAACAGACAATCCCCACAGAGAATGCGATGCAGGCGCTGCAAGGACACCCCGAACTCCAAGCTCTCCTAGCATTAATTCCTTCTAAACAGGACTTAAATAATTTGGCTACAGATCTCAAGGCCACGTGGCGAAAAGACTTAGCAGTGGTTAATAAAAAAGTCACAGCTCTTGAATCCAAATCAACAGTTATGGAAAAAACACAAAACAGACACGATATCCAGATTAAGGAACTGATTAATTGCACAGAATCTCTCAAACTATCCCAAAAGATGATCACCCTGAGGCTAGATGATGTCGAGAACAGGAGTCGCAGGAACAATATCCGCATTAGAGGTGTTCCAGAAGAAATTCGTGCCACAGACCTATATAGCGCAGTCACCTCTATATTCAATAGGATTTTAAAGAGACCTCAAGACACATACATTGAACTAGATAGAGTTCATAGAGCTCTTAAGCCAAGAGGCAAAGATTCCAAGAGACCAAGGGACATAATATGCCGTGTACATTTCTACCTTCTTAAAGAAGAGATAATGAGGAAAGCCAAAGATATACGTGACATCGACTTTAACGGTCACAAAATTCAACTCTTTACGGATCTATCCCTTTTAACCTTACGTCAAAGAGCAGCGCTTAAACCACTGACACAGATCCTGTATGAGCACAAGCTCCAATATAAGTGGGGCTTCCCGTTCTCACTATCCGTCAGATCTTCAGGGGGACCAATTACATTGAGTGAACCAAAAGAACTGCAGAACTTTCTCAAAGCACTTAACTTGCCAACAATCTACTTACCAGAATGGTGCGAACTACATGAAACAATGGTATTACCACCCCCAAGATATTATTCGCAACCAGAAAGTGGACCTGCGAGAGGTCAGACGAATCCGACCCAACAGCCCCTCCCACAGAGGGATAAGAAGAGGTTGTCAAATTTGGGAGAGAAAGCTCAGAGCCAAGGAGCTGCGCATAGCACCTAAGTGGTTTCTTCTCTTTTTATTATTTCTTTGTTAGCAGGCTGATCAAGACTCTTATTTGTTAGTCACGGATTAATGTACTAATAGGTTATTCCTTTAGAATGTAAAAGAGAATCTATAATTCCTATGTTGCTATTTGTGTAACACACTATTTCTACATCAGGGAAGCTGCTCGTTCCCCCTGCACAGAAACATTCTTGAACATGCATTTCATCTTAAAGCTCACTCCTCCAAGACCGGAGACTACTCCACACTCTATTAACCCCTCTTCTCATATCTTCTAAAGCTTACTCACATAGTCCGCATATTTTCACTAGCCCTTCATTTAAGGCTCAAATATACCATTATTATAAATATCATACCTGGCCCGAACACCCTGGGTAGTACCCCTTCCAAGTGACGTGTCAACCTACCCTCCCATTAGGGAGTCCTGATTAGCAGGACCTAGTGACGTTGTTATCACTTTCGTTAGTTCCCGTGCGTTACTTATATTAAGAACGCTGTTTTCTTTATTGCTTCCCTATCCCCTTGACAACTCCCTCCCCATAACCACACCCCTACACTCAGTATTATAGAATTGTCTCTCCACGGCCTCTTCTTAGGGCATACTAATAATCGCCTTACTACGGTGAGAGGCCTTATTTCCTACTGCCTATCAGTAAGGTCTAGAGTCAGACCATAAATATTAGTTATTGTTCTGATTGCTCCTCTAATTGTTTGATTCTCAAGCTAAGTAAATTGTTAACCTTGTCTCCTGTCCCTTTTCCCTTTTCCCTTCCCTCCTTGCTCTTCTTTTATTTTCTTAGATTCCAGCACCCGGGTCGACCCCTTCTTGACCTTCGGTAAGAGACAAATCAGTCTCGCGCAACCCCCGACATCGCCGAGGCCTCTGCTTCAGTCTGATAGGAGCTCCGCTCCCCATAGTATTCAATTGCTACAAAAGCGTAAGTGCACTCATCCGTTATAAGTACACAAAATGTCAGAAACAACATTCAGCTCATTGAATGTCAATGGGTTCAATGTGCCGGAGAAACGCTCCAACACTTTATACTCCCTCCACAAAAAGAACGCACAAGTAATCTTCTTGCAGGAAACCCATTTTCAAACGAACTCAATCCCCGATCTTACCAAAAACAGGTACTATTCTACATGGTACCACTCCACCTCAGATACTAAGAAAGCTAAAGGCGCCTCTATTGGAGTCCACAAAAATCTCTCCCATACTGTTCTAGACACTAAAATTGATCCGGAGGCGAGGTTCGTATTTCTGAACTGCAAAATAGAGGACAGAACACTTACCCTAGCTAGTGTCTATGCACCAAACCATGATCAGGTAGATTTCATGATTAATCTACTTAATGATCTAGCCAGCTTCGCCAAGGGAGAAATCATCCTAGGCGGCGATCTTAATATCCCCCTTAATCCACTATCAGATACATCAACAGGCAAAACTAAAATTGCCCACAAAAAAATCAGAGCTTTGCAAAATGCTTTGAGAGATCTTAGACTACTTGATACCTGGAAAATTAGCAACCCAACCTTAAAAGACTTCACGCATTACTCTGCACCGACTAACACATATAGCAGAATCGACTATATATTTGCCTCACACTCAGTGATAAATTATGTAAAAGACTCAACAATTGGCAACACCTTTCTCTCGGATCACGCACCCGTTTTCACCACTTTCAGGCTACTTCCAAAGAAAAATCTAGCGGCCATGTGGAGATTAAATGAATCTCTCCTGGAAGACCAAGTATGCGTTGAGGCCCTTCTGAGCTCCTTTGATATATTTAAAGAAGCTCATGAACGTGACACTACTGCAGTAACCTTTCAGTGGGAGGCCTTTAAAGCCTCCACGAGAGGGGTTCTTATCTCACATGGTGCGAGATTGAAAAGGGAAAACGCCAAACAATTAAACAATTTATTCAGTAAATTACATAAATTAGAAGCTGCCCACAAGGAATCATTACGTAGACAGACCCTGGTGGAACTAAACGAGACTCGCTGTAAAATAAAAGATGTTCTACACAGACAGTATAAGAAAGCGGTTCAGGTTTGTGGGAAAATCTTCTATACATACAGTAATAAGCCAAGCAAATTTTTAGCCAAGGCCCTCAAAAATAAAAGCAAATACAACAGTATCCCATCTATTACCACCCCAGAAGGTAATTTAACTTATAACACAAGTGAAATCTCTAGAACCTTCAAAGATTTCTACGATAACCTATATCAGCTGCCCACACCAAAATATTCTAGAGCCCAAACACTCACTCGACAAGAGAGTAAACTTACTGAATATATAAATAAAACCGCCCTCCCAACTATTTCAACAGAAACTAAAGCACTTTTAGAAGAACCATTTACAAACGATGAGATTAAAAATATTATTAAAAGCCTCCCCACGGGGAAAAGCCCAGGCCCAGATGGATATACAGCTGCCCTATATAAGAAATTCTCTGACATATTTTCTCCTTTACTAGTTAAATTGTTCAACTCGATCACAGACAAACAAAAATTTGCCCCAGCCTTTCTAGAAGCTATTATAACAGTGATACCGAAAGAAGACAAAGACCCGAACTTCTGCGGAAATTACAGGCCTATATCACTCCTAAACGTAGATACAAAGATCTATGCGAAGGCTATAGCTAATAGGCTTTCGGTTCTTCTTGAATCCCTAGTCGATCCGGACCAAGTGGGGTTCATCCCAGGTAGAGAAGCGAGGGACAATACTCTCAGAGCGTTCGCCCTTGCCAACTATGCTCACAATAAGAAGCTTCAAACAATTTTGCTGGCGCTCGACGCAGAAAAGGCCTTCGACCGGATCGACTGGGGATTCATGGAGGCTACTTTAAAACAGATTGGACTGGGTCCCATTTTACTACACAAAATCAAGGCCCTTTATACGAACCCCCAAGCCAGAATCAAAATTAACGGCACCTTATCTGAAACAATCCACATTAGAAATGGTACTCGCCAGGGCTGCCCCTTATCCCCCCTACTCTATGTTTTGTGCATGGAGCATCTCCTCAACGCAATAAGGCTGAACCCTGACATAGGAGGCATTCAGGTAGGAGACAGAAGGCATATCTGCTCAGCTTATGCTGATGACTTGCTTCTCTTCCTCACAAAACCACACACCTCTCTCCCCTCTCTGCTTGCCACTATTAAAGAGTTCTCGTCCTTCAGCAACTACAAATTAAATCCCAAAAAATGCGAAGCTCTATGCATAGCGATTCCAGACAACATTAAATCCACGCTAAAGGAAAATTTTCAATTCAAATGGAACAACTCATCACTTAAATACTTAGGCACTCACATCACCACATCGCCCATAGACACAATAAAGAAAAATTTTACGCCCCTACTTCAAAAAATAAAAGAAGACTTGTTGTTCTGGGACAAAAAAGACTTATCTCTAGTGGGCAGGATTAATACCATAAAAATGAATGTCATTCCAAGAATCTTATATTTATTTCAGACAGTTCCGACAGTCCTAACAAACACATACCTCAATAAAATGAATTCGATTCTTTCTAAATTCATTTGGTCGAACAAACCTCCAAGAATCGCTGCCAGAATACTGATGAGACCAAAACTAGAAGGAGGCTTGGCGTCTCCAAGCTGTAAATTTTACTACTGGGCCTCAGTTTTGACCAGAGTCCTTGACTGCTTTCATAATAGGCAGAAGAAACTTTGGGTCAACCTAGAGCACACAATCAATAATCTGGACCCGACCGCGATCCTTTGGACGACGAAAGACTCGCTTAAATTATATACAGCCCTCGCACACTCGCCCATTAGCGCCTCTATTATAGCTCTCGCAAAATCACTAAAACACCCACACAACCCTTTATTTAAAGCAAATGGGCCACTTATTCCTTTAGGCAATAATTATAGCTTCCTTCCAGCGCTCCACAAACACTACTTCCTAGGAATGCCAACAAATGCAGGTATTACTTTCCATGCTCTCATGAAAAAGGGAGAGATTAGTCCTTTAGAAGATATTCCGCACAAAGAAGAAAGGACACACATGCTCAATCAAGACATAGCCCACCAATATAATCAACTTACTGCTTTCTTCCATAGGCAAAAAAATTTCCTCCAACTAAATAGAAGTCTTTTACCCTTTGAAAAGCTATGCATCTCTGGCTCTCCCACCACAAAAGCAATATCCAAAATCTACAACTTGCTCTTGGAGGAGGTTTGTACTGCTCCTCCAGATTATTTGATTAGCTGGGAAAAAGAACTAAACACAGCCTTTACCGCTGAAGAGGTGAACATGGCTTTTCACATGACCCACAAAACTTCAATCTCCTGCAGCATCCAGGAGAGAAATTTTAAAGTTCTCTCAAGATGGTACGCGGTTCCATCCAAAATCACAAAAATGTACCCGTCTGCAGATGATACATGCTGGAGGTGTGGGAGAGACAGAGGCACCATGCTACATATATGGTGGAAATGCCCCGCCTTACTAGGCTTCTGGTCCTCAATAGTTAATACAATAAATCTCTTAATAGATCAAAAAATCTCCAACACTCCACAACATGTCTTATTATCCATGATTCCGGGACATACACACAGCAACAGTAACTCGATTGTGGGCTTCCTGCTAGTCGCGGCCAAGACAGTTTTGGCTAGGAGATGGAAATCCTCAGTCCCCCCTACCATATTGGAATGGATTGAGGAAGTAGACAAACTCCACAGATTAGAGGAACTAGTCGCGGAGGACTTACAAAACAATAAAAAATTCTATAATACTGTCACAGCCGCGGCGGCGTCCCGCGTTCCGGGCCGCCGCCGCGACCGCTTCCTGCCCCATGCAGCAGCCGGTGTCCATAGTCGGGGACCCGGCGCTGCTATCACCTCGGCCCCGGGGGGCGCCTCACCTCTCCACGCTCCTGTCTCCCGCTGTGCCGGCCGGCGCGCGCGTCCCCGCCTCCTAGGGCGCGCGCGCGCCGGCTGTCTCAGATTTAAAGGGGCAGTGCGCTCTTAATTGGTAGTTGCACCTAATCACTCCCCTATAAATCCCAGCATGCCCTGTCCCCTGTGTTGGAGCCTCTACATGCTTTCCATAGCGTTTGGCCCAGCTCCCTGTTGTTCCTGTGTCCTGTCCGTTACCTGGTCCCAAGTCCCTGTTCCTGAGTCCTGTCCGTTACCTGGTCCCTAGTCCCTGTTCCTGGTTCCTGTTCCCCTGTCACTCCACCTGTTCCCGTGTCCAGCCTGTCACGTGCTCTCTCATCTGCAGACTATTGCCTGTGCCATCTCCTGCCACGCCTCGCCTGCCGACACCAGCAACCAAGCCAGGGGTAGCGACCTGGGGGTCGCCTGCCGCAGCAAGTCCATCCCGCCTTGCGGCGGGCTCTGGTGAAGACCAGCGGCCCCTTAGACTCCGCTCCCTGGTGAGGTTTGTGCCATCGCTGGTGCCGGTCCAGTGGATCCACTACTCCGGGCGTTACAGTAGGCTCCAACCATGGATCCCGGCGAGGTGCCCGATCTCCGTGACGTCGCCAGAGTGGTCACTCAGCAGGCGCAACAAATCCAGAAACAGTCACAGCAGATCCAGCAACTCACTGCCGCCTTACAGCAGCAGACTACTGCCCAGCGCACACCACCTCCTGACGCTTCTTCTTCACTCCGACTGGCCCTCCCAAGCAAGTACTCTGGGGACTCTAAGTTGTGCAGAGGATTCTTGACTCAGTGCACCATGCACATTGAACTTTTGAGTAGTCAGTTTTCCACCGAGCGCTCTAAAGTGGCTTTCATCATCAGCCTATTAGAGGGTAGAGCCCTGGCCTGGGCCACGCCACTGTGGGACCGTGATGATCCAGTCGCTGCCAATCTCCGGGCCTTCCTATTCGAGTTTCGCTCCGTCTTTGAGGAACCTGCCCGTGCTTCTTCAGCCGAGACTGCTCTCCTCAACCTCTCTCAAGGCAGCTCCTCTGTTGGTGATTACGCCATCCAGTTCCGCACCCTGGCAGCCGAATTGGACTGGAACGAGGCCGCCCTATTGGCCACCTTCAAGAAGGGCCTGTCTAGTCGTGTGAGAGACGTGCTCGCTGCCCGAGACCTGCCTACCTCCCTGAACGAACTCATTCTACTGGCCACCCGAGTTGATACTCGTTTTTCGGAGAGGGAGGAGGAGGTTCGGCATGAACATTTTCTAACCCGTTCCCGTCGCCATCCCCAGCTGGCGCCGGTTTTCCAGAATCCTGACCTTTCGATGTCCCAACCCTCTCCTGAGATTCCTATGCAGGTGGAACGGGCTCACCTGACGCCTGATGAAAGAATCCGGCGCCTGGAGCAGAATCTCTGTCTCTATTGCGGGGGTTCCGATCACTTCCGGCTGGGATGTCCCCTACGTCCCCAAACATCCGGAAAATGCTCGCACCTAGGTCCGGTGGGACAGGTGTCCCTAGGTGTGAATGCCACCATTCCAAGTCTGTCTATGCCAGTTTCCATCCGGACTCTCTCAGGACGTAATCATCAGACTACTGCCTTCCTCGATTCTGGGTCAGCAGGCAGTTTTATTGCGGCAACATTGGTCCAAAGATGGCGGCTACCCGTGACCCGACTAGCCAGGCCCCTGACTATCTCCTCGGTCACAGGCGAAATTCTTACCGACCGTGTGTACTACCAGACCGCACTTTTAGTCCTCCAGGTGGGTCCTTTACATCAAGAAAAGATATCCTTCTACGTCCTGCCCCATTCTTCCCCCGCGGTCCTCCTGGGACTCCCGTGGCTGCAAGAACATGCCCCTCAACTGGACTGGAGAACCGGGGAGATTCTCAGTTGGGGTCAGGACTGTTCCAACCAGTGTCTCAGGTCACCTCAGACCAAGTGTACTATGTCGTTTCCTGTCCCAGCCAAGCCTCTATCCGACCTATCGGCAGAAGACCAAGACTCGGCGGATGCCTTCTCTGCCGAGGTGTACCCTCTCTCCGTACCCAAGGCTAAGGTCGGGTCCCCTCACCACCGGGAGAACTTACAGAAGGTCCTCGTCCACAGACCCACAGTCCCTTGCCATGTTTTACCGCCTGATCGCCTAGCACCAGTCGTCACCTCCTCGCTTCGGAGAGTACCCCCCGGAAAGACTCATGTTCACCCTGCGCTTCGAAGAGGTATTTTGAAGTGGGGTCATTCCTCGTTGGAGGCCGGGCACCCTGGAGTCCGTAAGACCGGCCAACGGATCTCTCGCCACTACTGGTGGTCCAGTTTGTTTCAAGATGTCAAAGACTTTGTGGCTTCCTGGGCCATCTGCAGGCAAGAAAGAGGGGGAGGCCAAAGGGGGGGGGGGTACTGTCACAGCCGCGGCGGCGTCCCGCGTTCCGGGCCGCCGCCGCGACCGCTTCCTGCCCCATGCAGCAGCCGGTGTCCATAGTCGGGGACCCGGCGCTGCTATCACCTCGGCCCCGGGGGGCGCCTCACCTCTCCACGCTCCTGTCTCCCGCTGTGCCGGCCGGCGCGCGCGTCCCCGCCTCCTAGGGCGCGCGCGCGCCGGCTGTCTCAGATTTAAAGGGGCAGTGCGCTCTTAATTGGTAGTTGCACCTAATCACTCCCCTATAAATCCCAGCATGCCCTGTCCCCTGTGTTGGAGCCTCTACATGCTTTCCATAGCGTTTGACCCAGCTCCCTGTTGTTCCTGTGTCCTGTCCGTTACCTGGTCCCAAGTCCCTGTTCCTGAGTCCTGTCCGTTACCTGGTCCCTAGTCCCTGTTCCTGGTTCCTGTTCCCCTGTCACTCCACCTGTTCCCGTGTCCAGCCTGTCACGTGCTCTCTCATCTGCAGACTATTGCCTGTGCCATCTCCTGCCACGCCTCGCCTGCCGACACCAGCAACCAAGCCAGGGGTAGCGACCTGGGGGTCGCCTGCCGCAGCAAGTCCATCCCGCCTTGCGGCGGGCTCTGGTGAAAACCAGCGGCCCCTTAGACTCCGCTCCCTGGTGAGGTTTGTGCCATCGCTGGTGCCGGTCCAGTGGATCCACTACTCCGGGCGTTACAAATACATGGCAAACATGGTCTGCCTTCAAAGAGTCCGCCTCGTTCCATTCCCTTGTCACACAATAAACAATCACTCTTTTCAAGGTGATTATTACAATGCAAATCTTCAAGCTCTATGGAAACGGCTTGACACGGAGTGGATGCTCGTGGTGATGTCGGGGGACAACCTGGAATTGACAAGCATTTTATTAATCAATCGGGGGCCATGAAGGGTGGCCACACGGGTGACCGGATCTCAGTTTAAGGTTTTCTTCCCTCACCCACCAACTTTCCTCCTACCACACACCCCCCCTCCCCCCCCCCCCCCCCCTCTCCTCCAACCTGTCTTTCCTTTGGCTAACCCTTTTCTTGATATATTATTCTAGAACGACTAGCTTTATAGCTTTCTAGCTTTCTATTTCTATATATTAATAGTTCAGTAATTGATTTACCCATTCGGAGAGACGTTTATTGATATTATTGTTTTTATTATCCTTATTTTCATGTTTTGTTTAATAAAACCTAAATTTGAAAGAAAATCAACGGCGTCTCTATTCAATTGTGTGGAGCGCATATCAGGTGGGTTTTCTCTGCCGGCTTAAGAGATACACATGAAACTAAAGCCGATCCTGGGTCCCCAGGGTGCCTGTCATCCAATCCGCACTGAATTTCATTTCTAGCACATAGCCAAAAAATCGCCCCATTGACTTACATTGGAGTGCAGAAAAGGTCATTTTTTCTCGGTCCCTTTAAGAGGTAGGAGTTAAACAAGCTTAGGTCTGCGGTGCCCAGGGGGGACCCCATCCAGCCCGCACTGAGTTTCATTCCTACCACCTTAGGAAAAAAAGTCATTATTTCGAGGCTTAGAAGTCATTTCTGCAATTCCCATAGAAAATCAACGGCGTCTCTATTCAATTGTGTGGAGCGCATATCAGGTGGGTTTTCTCTGCCGGCTTAAGAGATACACATGAAACTAAAGCCGATCCTGGGTGCCCTAGGGTGCCTGTCATCCAATCCGCACTGAATTTCATTTCTAGCACATAGCCAAAAAATCGCCCCATTGACTTACATTGGAGTGCAGAAAAAGGTCATTTTTTCTCGGTCCCTTTAAGAGGTAGGAGTTAAACAAGCTTAGGTCTGCGGTGCCCAGGGGGGACCCCATCCAGCCCGCACTGAGTTTCATTCCTACCACCTTAGGAAAAAAAGTCATTATTTCGAGGCTTAGAAGTCATTTCTGCAATTCCCATAGAAAATCAACGGCGTCTCTATTCAATTGTGTGGAGCGCATATCAGGTGGGTTTTCTCTGCCGGCTTAAGAGATACACATGAAACTAAAGCCGATCCTGGGTGCCTAGGGTGCCTGTCATCCAATCCGCACTGAATTTCATTTCTAGCACATAGCCAAAAAATCGCCCCATTGACTTACATTGGAGTGCAGAAAAGGTCATTTTTTCTCGGTCCCTTTAAGAGGTAGGAGTTAAACAAGCTTAGGTCTGCGGTGCCCAGGGGGGACCCCATCCAGCCCGCACTGAGTTTCATTCCTACCACCTTAGGAAAAAAAGTCATTATTTCGAGGCTTAGAAGTCATTTCTGCAATTCCCATAGAAAATCAACGGCGTCTCTATTCAATTGTGTGGAGCGCATATCAGGTGGGTTTTCTCTGCCGGCTTAAGAGATACACAGTGAAACTAAAGCCGATCCTGGGTGCCCTAGGGTGCCTGTCATCCAATCCGCACTGAATTTCATTTCTAGCACATAGCCAAAAAATCGCCCCATTGACTTACATTGGAGTGCAGAAAAGGTCATTTTTTCTCGGTCCCTTTAAGAGGTAGGAGTTAAACAAGCTTAGGTCTGCGGTGCCCAGGGGGGAACCCATCCAGCCCGCACTGAGTTTCATTCCTACCACCTTAGGAAAAAAAGTCATTATTTCGAGGCTTAGAAGTCATTTCTGCAATTCCCATAGAAAATCAACGGCGTCTCTATTCAATTGTGTGGAGCGCATATCAGGTGGGTTTTCTCTGCCGGCTTAAGAGATACACAGTGAAACTAAAGCCGATCCTGGGTGCCTAGGGTGCCTGTCATCCAATCCGCACTGAATTTCATTTCTAGCACATAGCCAAAAAATCGCCCCATTGACTTACATTGGAGTGCAGAAAAGGTCATTTTTTCTCGGTCCCTTTAAGAGGTAGGAGTTAAACAAGCTTAGGTCTGCGGTGCCCAGGGGGGACCCCATCCAGCCCGCACTGAGTTTCATTCCTACCACCTTAGGAAAAAAAAGTCATTATTTCGAGGCTTAGAAGTCATTTCTGCAATTCCCATAGAAAATCAACGGCGTCTCTATTCAATTGTGTGGAGCGCATATCAGGTGGGTTTTCTCTGCCGGCTTAAGAGATACACGTGAAACTAAAGCCGATCCTGGGTGCCCTAGGGTGCCTGTCATCCAATCCGCACTGAATTTCATTTCTAGCACATAGCCAAAAAATCGCCCCATTGACTTACATTGGAGTGCAGAAAAGGTCATTTTTTCTCGGTCCCTTTAAGAGGTAGGAGTTAAACAAGCTTAGGTCTGCGGTGCCCAGGGGGGACCCCATCCAGCCCGCACTGAGTTTCATTCCTACCACCTTAGGAAAAAAAGTCATTATTTCGAGGCTTAGAAGTCATTTCTGCAATTCCCATAGAAAATCAACGGCGTCTCTATTCAATTGTGTGGAGCGCATATCAGGTGGGTTTTCTCTGCCGGCTTAAGAGATACACGTGAAACTAAAGCCGATCCTGGGTGCCTAGGGTGCCTGTCATCCAATCCGCACTGAATTTCATTTCTAGCACATAGCCAAAAAATCGCCCCATTGACTTACATTGGAGTGCAGAAAAGGTCATTTTTTCTCGGTCCCTTTAAGAGGTAGGAGTTAAACAAGCTTAGGTCTGCGGTGCCCAGGGGGGACCCCATCCAGCCCGCACTGAGTTTCATTCCTACCACCTTAGGAAAAAAAGTCATTATTACGAGGCTTAGAAGTCATTTCTGCAATTCCCATAGAAAATCAACGGCGTCTCTATTCAATTGTGTGGAGCGCATATCAGGTGGGTTTTCTCTGCCGGCTTAAGAGATACACGTGAAACTAAAGCCGATCCTGGGTGCCTAGGGTGCCTGTCATCCAATCCGCACTGAATTTCATTTCTAGCACATAGCCAAAAAATCGCCCCATTGACTTACATTGGAGTGCAGAAAAGGTCATTTTTTCTCGGTCCCTTTAAGAGGTAGGAGTTAAACAAGCTTAGGTCTGCGGTGCCCAGGGGGGACCCCATCCAGCCCGCACTGAGTTTCATTCCTACCACCTTAGGAAAAAAAGTCATTATTTCGAGGCTTAGAAGTCATTTCTGCAATTCCCATAGAAAATCAACGGCGTCTCTATTCAATTGTGTGGAGCGCATATCAGGTGGGTTTTCTCTGCCGGCTTAAGAGATACACGTGAAACTAAAGCCGATCCTGGGTGCCTAGGGTGCCTGTCATCCAATCCGCACTGAATTTCATTTCTAGCACATAGCCAAAAAATCGCCCCATTGACTTACATTGGAGTGCAGAAAAGGTCATTTTTTCTCGGTCCCTTTAAGAGGTAGGAGTTAAACAAGCTTAGGTCTGCGGTGCCCAGGGGGGACCCCATCCAGCCCGCACTGAGTTTCATTCCTACCACCTTAGGAAAAAAAGTCATTATTTTGAGGCTTAGAAGTCATTTCTGCAATTCCCATAGAAAATCAACGGCGTCTCTATTCAATTGTGTGGAGCGCATATCAGGTGGGTTTTCTCTGCCGGCTTAAGAGATACACGTGAAACTAAAGCCGATCCTGGGTGCCTAGGGTGCCTGTCATCCAATCCGCACTGAATTTCATTTCTAGCACATAGCCAAAAAATCGCCCCATTGACTTACATTGGAGTGCAGAAAAGGTCATTTTTTCTCGGTCCCTTTAAGAGGTAGGAGTTAAACAAGCTTAGGTCTGCGGTGCCCAGGGGGGACCCCATCCAGCCCGCACTGAGTTTCATTCCTACCACCTTAGGAAAAAAAGTCATTATTTTGAGGCTTAGAAGTCATTTCTGCAATTCCCATAGAAAATCAACGGCGTCTCTATTCAATTGTGTGGAGCGCATATCAGGTGGGTTTTCTCTGCCGGCTTAAGAGATACACGTGAAACTAAAGCCGATCCTGGGTGCCTAGGGTGCCTGTCATCCAATCCGCACTGAATTTCATTTCTAGCACATAGCCAAAAAATCGCCCCATTGACTTACATTGGAGTGCAGAAAAGGTCATTTTTTCTCGGTCCCTTTAAGAGGTAGGAGTTAAACAAGCTTAGGTCTGCGGTGCCCAGGGGGGACCCCATCCAGCCCGCACTGAGTTTCATTCCTACCACCTTAGGAAAAAAAGTCATTATTTTGAGGCTTAGAAGTCATTTCTGCAATTCCCATAGAAAATCAACGGCGTCTCTATTCAATTGTGTGGAGCGCATATCAGGTGGGTTTTCTCTGCCGGCTTAAGAGATACACGTGAAACTAAAGCCGATCCTGGGTGCCTAGGGTGCCTGTCATCCAATCCGCACTGAATTTCATTTCTAGCACATAGCCAAAAAATCGCCCCATTGACTTACATTGGAGTGCAGAAAAGGTCATTTTTTCTCGGTCCCTTTAAGAGGTAGGAGTTAAACAAGCTTAGGTCTGCGGTGCCCAGGGGGGACCCCATCCAGCCCGCACTGAGTTTCATTCCTACCACCTTAGGAAAAAAAGTCATTATTTTGAGGCTTAGAAGTCATTTCTGCAATTCCCATAGAAAATCAACGGCGTCTCTATTCAATTGTGTGGAGCGCATATCAGGTGGGTTTTCTCTGCCGGCTTAAGAGATACACGTGAAACTAAAGCCGATCCTGGGTGCCTAGGGTGCCTGTCATCCAATCCGCACTGAATTTCATTTCTAGCACATAGCCAAAAAATCGCCCCATTGACTTACATTGGAGTGCAGAAAAGGTCATTTTTTCTCGGTCCCTTTAAGAGGTAGGAGTTAAACAAGCTTAGGTCTGCGGTGCCCAGGGGGGACCCCATCCAGCCCGCACTGAGTTTCATTCCTACCACCTTAGGAAAAAAAGTCATTATTTTGAGGCTTAGAAGTCATTTCTGCAATTCCCATAGAAAATCAACGGCGTCTCTATTCAATTGTGTGGAGCGCATATCAGGTGGGTTTTCTCTGCCGGCTTAAGAGATACACGTGAAACTAAAGCCGATCCTGGGTGCCTAGGGTGCCTGTCATCCAATCCGCACTGAATTTCATTTCTAGCACATAGCCAAAAAATCGCCCCATTGACTTACATTGGAGTGCAGAAAAGGTCATTTTTTCTCGGTCCCTTTAAGAGGTAGGAGTTAAACAAGCTTAGGTCTGCGGTGCCCAGGGGGGACCCCATCCAGCCCGCACTGAGTTTCATTCCTACCACCTTAGGAAAAAAAGTCATTATTTTGAGGCTTAGAAGTCATTTCTGCAATTCCCATAGAAAATCAACGGCGTCTCTATTCAATTGTGTGGAGCGCATATCAGGTGGGTTTTCTCTGCCGGCTTAAGAGATACACGTGAAACTAAAGCCGATCCTGGGTGCCTAGGGTGCCTGTCATCCAATCCGCACTGAATTTCATTTCTAGCACATAGCCAAAAAATCGCCCCATTGACTTACATTGGAGTGCAGAAAAGGTCATTTTTTCTCGGTCCCTTTAAGAGGTAGGAGTTAAACAAGCTTAGGTCTGCGGTGCCCAGGGGGGACCCCATCCAGCCCGCACTGAGTTTCATTCCTACCACCTTAGGAAAAAAAGTCATTATTTTGAGGCTTAGAAGTCATTTCTGCAATTCCCATAGAAAATCAACGGCGTCTCTATTCAATTGTGTGGAGCGCATATCAGGTGGGTTTTCTCTGCCGGCTTAAGAGATACACGTGAAACTAAAGCCGATCCTGGGTGCCTAGGGTGCCTGTCATCCAATCCGCACTGAATTTCATTTCTAGCACATAGCCAAAAAATCGCCCCATTGACTTACATTGGAGTGCAGAAAAGGTCATTTTTTCTCGGTCCCTTTAAGAGGTAGGAGTTAAACAAGCTTAGGTCTGCGGTGCCCAGGGGGGACCCCATCCAGCCCGCACTGAGTTTCATTCCTACCACCTTAGGAAAAAAAGTCATTATTTTGAGGCTTAGAAGTCATTTCTGCAATTCCCATAGAAAATCAACGGCGTCTCTATTCAATTGTGTGGAGCGCATATCAGGTGGGTTTTCTCTGCCGGCTTAAGAGATACACGTGAAACTAAAGCCGATCCTGGGTGCCTAGGGTGCCTGTCATCCAATCCGCACTGAATTTCATTTCTAGCACATAGCCAAAAAATCGCCCCATTGACTTACATTGGAGTGCAGAAAAGGTCATTTTTTCTCGGTCCCTTTAAGAGGTAGGAGTTAAACAAGCTTAGGTCTGCGGTGCCCAGGGGGGACCCCATCCAGCCCGCACTGAGTTTCATTCCTACCACCTTAGGAAAAAAAGTCATTATTTTGAGGCTTAGAAGTCATTTCTGCAATTCCCATAGAAAATCAACGGCGTCTCTATTCAATTGTGTGGAGCGCATATCAGGTGGGTTTTCTCTGCCGGCTTAAGAGATACACGTGAAACTAAAGCCGATCCTGGGTGCCTAGGGTGCCTGTCATCCAATCCGCACTGAATTTCATTTCTAGCACATAGCCAAAAAATCGCCCCATTGACTTACATTGGAGTGCAGAAAAGGTCATTTTTTCTCGGTCCCTTTAAGAGGTAGGAGTTAAACAAGCTTAGGTCTGCGGTGCCCAGGGGGGACCCCATCCAGCCCGCACTGAGTTTCATTCCTACCACCTTAGGAAAAAAAGTCATTATTTTGAGGCTTAGAAGTCATTTCTGCAATTCCCATAGAAAATCAACGGCGTCTCTATTCAATTGTGTGGAGCGCATATCAGGTGGGTTTTCTCTGCCGGCTTAAGAGATACACGTGAAACTAAAGCCGATCCTGGGTGCCTAGGGTGCCTGTCATCCAATCCGCACTGAATTTCATTTCTAGCACATAGCCAAAAAATCGCCCCATTGACTTACATTGGAGTGCAGAAAAGGTCATTTTTTCTCGGTCCCTTTAAGAGGTAGGAGTTAAACAAGCTTAGGTCTGCGGTGCCCAGGGGGGACCCCATCCAGCCCGCACTGAGTTTCATTCCTACCACCTTAGGAAAAAAAGTCATTATTTTGAGGCTTAGAAGTCATTTCTGCAATTCCCATAGAAAATCAACGGCGTCTCTATTCAATTGTGTGGAGCGCATATCAGGTGGGTTTTCTCTGCCGGCTTAAGAGATACACGTGAAACTAAAGCCGATCCTGGGTGCCTAGGGTGCCTGTCATCCAATCCGCACTGAATTTCATTTCTAGCACATAGCCAAAAAATCGCCCCATTGACTTACATTGGAGTGCAGAAAAGGTCATTTTTTCTCGGTCCCTTTAAGAGGTAGGAGTTAAACAAGCTTAGGTCTGCGGTGCCCAGGGGGGACCCCATCCAGCCCGCACTGAGTTTCATTCCTACCACCTTAGGAAAAAAAGTCATTATTTTGAGGCTTAGAAGTCATTTCTGCAATTCCCATAGAAAATCAACGGCGTCTCTATTCAATTGTGTGGAGCGCATATCAGGTGGGTTTTCTCTGCCGGCTTAAGAGATACACGTGAAACTAAAGCCGATCCTGGGTGCCTAGGGTGCCTGTCATCCAATCCGCACTGAATTTCATTTCTAGCACATAGCCAAAAAATCGCCCCATTGACTTACATTGGAGTGCAGAAAAGGTCATTTTTTCTCGGTCCCTTTAAGAGGTAGGAGTTAAACAAGCTTAGGTCTGCGGTGCCCAGGGGGGACCCCATCCAGCCCGCACTGAGTTTCATTCCTACCACCTTAGGAAAAAAAGTCATTATTTTGAGGCTTAGAAGTCATTTCTGCAATTCCCATAGAAAATCAACGGCGTCTCTATTCAATTGTGTGGAGCGCATATCAGGTGGGTTTTCTCTGCCGGCTTAAGAGATACACGTGAAACTAAAGCCGATCCTGGGTGCCTAGGGTGCCTGTCATCCAATCCGCACTGAATTTCATTTCTAGCACATAGCCAAAAAATCGCCCCATTGACTTACATTGGAGTGCAGAAAAGGTCATTTTTTCTCGGTCCCTTTAAGAGGTAGGAGTTAAACAAGCTTAGGTCTGCGGTGCCCAGGGGGGACCCCATCCAGCCCGCACTGAGTTTCATTCCTACCACCTTAGGAAAAAAAGTCATTATTTTGAGGCTTAGAAGTCATTTCTGCAATTCCCATAGAAAATCAACGGCGTCTCTATTCAATTGTGTGGAGCGCATATCAGGTGGGTTTTCTCTGCCGGCTTAAGAGATACACGTGAAACTAAAGCCGATCCTGGGTGCCTAGGGTGCCTGTCATCCAATCCGCACTGAATTTCATTTCTAGCACATAGCCAAAAAATCGCCCCATTGACTTACATTGGAGTGCAGAAAAGGTCATTTTTTCTCGGTCCCTTTAAGAGGTAGGAGTTAAACAAGCTTAGGTCTGCGGTGCCCAGGGGGGACCCCATCCAGCCCGCACTGAGTTTCATTCCTACCACCTTAGGAAAAAAAGTCATTATTTTGAGGCTTAGAAGTCATTTCTGCAATTCCCATAGAAAATCAACGGCGTCTCTATTCAATTGTGTGGAGCGCATATCAGGTGGGTTTTCTCTGCCGGCTTAAGAGATACACGTGAAACTAAAGCCGATCCTGGGTGCCTAGGGTGCCTGTCATCCAATCCGCACTGAATTTCATTTCTAGCACATAGCCAAAAAATCGCCCCATTGACTTACATTGGAGTGCAGAAAAGGTCATTTTTTCTCGGTCCCTTTAAGAGGTAGGAGTTAAACAAGCTTAGGTCTGCGGTGCCCAGGGGGGACCCCATCCAGCCCGCACTGAGTTTCATTCCTACCACCTTAGGAAAAAAAGTCATTATTTTGAGGCTTAGAAGTCATTTCTGCAATTCCCATAGAAAATCAACGGCGTCTCTATTCAATTGTGTGGAGCGCATATCAGGTGGGTTTTCTCTGCCGGCTTAAGAGATACACGTGAAACTAAAGCCGATCCTGGGTGCCTAGGGTGCCTGTCATCCAATCCGCACTGAATTTCATTTCTAGCACATAGCCAAAAAATCGCCCCATTGACTTACATTGGAGTGCAGAAAAGGTCATTTTTTCTCGGTCCCTTTAAGAGGTAGGAGTTAAACAAGCTTAGGTCTGCGGTGCCCAGGGGGGACCCCATCCAGCCCGCACTGAGTTTCATTCCTACCACCTTAGGAAAAAAAGTCATTATTTTGAGGCTTAGAAGTCATTTCTGCAATTCCCATAGAAAATCAACGGCGTCTCTATTCAATTGTGTGGAGCGCATATCAGGTGGGTTTTCTCTGCCGGCTTAAGAGATACACGTGAAACTAAAGCCGATCCTGGGTGCCTAGGGTGCCTGTCATCCAATCCGCACTGAATTTCATTTCTAGCACATAGCCAAAAAATCGCCCCATTGACTTACATTGGAGTGCAGAAAAGGTCATTTTTTCTCGGTCCCTTTAAGAGGTAGGAGTTAAACAAGCTTAGGTCTGCGGTGCCCAGGGGGGACCCCATCCAGCCCGCACTGAGTTTCATTCCTACCACCTTAGGAAAAAAAGTCATTATTTTGAGGCTTAGAAGTCATTTCTGCAATTCCCATAGAAAATCAACGGCGTCTCTATTCAATTGTGTGGAGCGCATATCAGGTGGGTTTTCTCTGCCGGCTTAAGAGATACACGTGAAACTAAAGCCGATCCTGGGTGCCTAGGGTGCCTGTCATCCAATCCGCACTGAATTTCATTTCTAGCACATAGCCAAAAAATCGCCCCATTGACTTACATTGGAGTGCAGAAAAGGTCATTTTTTCTCGGTCCCTTTAAGAGGTAGGAGTTAAACAAGCTTAGGTCTGCGGTGCCCAGGGGGGACCCCATCCAGCCCGCACTGAGTTTCATTCCTACCACCTTAGGAAAAAAAGTCATTATTTTGAGGCTTAGAAGTCATTTCTGCAATTCCCATAGAAAATCAACGGCGTCTCTATTCAATTGTGTGGAGCGCATATCAGGTGGGTTTTCTCTGCCGGCTTAAGAGATACACGTGAAACTAAAGCCGATCCTGGGTGCCTAGGGTGCCTGTCATCCAATCCGCACTGAATTTCATTTCTAGCACATAGCCAAAAAATCGCCCCATTGACTTACATTGGAGTGCAGAAAAGGTCATTTTTTCTCGGTCCCTTTAAGAGGTAGGAGTTAAACAAGCTTAGGTCTGCGGTGCCCAGGGGGGACCCCATCCAGCCCGCACTGAGTTTCATTCCTACCACCTTAGGAAAAAAAGTCATTATTTTGAGGCTTAGAAGTCATTTCTGCAATTCCCATAGAAAATCAACGGCGTCTCTATTCAATTGTGTGGAGCGCATATCAGGTGGGTTTTCTCTGCCGGCTTAAGAGATACACGTGAAACTAAAGCCGATCCTGGGTGCCTAGGGTGCCTGTCATCCAATCCGCACTGAATTTCATTTCTAGCACATAGCCAAAAAATCGCCCCATTGACTTACATTGGAGTGCAGAAAAGGTCATTTTTTCTCGGTCCCTTTAAGAGGTAGGAGTTAAACAAGCTTAGGTCTGCGGTGCCCAGGGGGGACCCCATCCAGCCCGCACTGAGTTTCATTCCTACCACCTTAGGAAAAAAAGTCATTATTTTGAGGCTTAGAAGTCATTTCTGCAATTCCCATAGAAAATCAACGGCGTCTCTATTCAATTGTGTGGAGCGCATATCAGGTGGGTTTTCTCTGCCGGCTTAAGAGATACACGTGAAACTAAAGCCGATCCTGGGTGCCTAGGGTGCCTGTCATCCAATCCGCACTGAATTTCATTTCTAGCACATAGCCAAAAAATCGCCCCATTGACTTACATTGGAGTGCAGAAAAGGTCATTTTTTCTCGGTCCCTTTAAGAGGTAGGAGTTAAACAAGCTTAGGTCTGCGGTGCCCAGGGGGGACCCCATCCAGCCCGCACTGAGTTTCATTCCTACCACCTTAGGAAAAAAAGTCATTATTTTGAGGCTTAGAAGTCATTTCTGCAATTCCCATAGAAAATCAACGGCGTCTCTATTCAATTGTGTGGAGCGCATATCAGGTGGGTTTTCTCTGCCGGCTTAAGAGATACACGTGAAACTAAAGCCGATCCTGGGTGCCTAGGGTGCCTGTCATCCAATCCGCACTGAATTTCATTTCTAGCACATAGCCAAAAAATCGCCCCATTGACTTACATTGGAGTGCAGAAAAGGTCATTTTTTCTCGGTCCCTTTAAGAGGTAGGAGTTAAACAAGCTTAGGTCTGCGGTGCCCAGGGGGGACCCCATCCAGCCCGCACTGAGTTTCATTCCTACCACCTTAGGAAAAAAAGTCATTATTTTGAGGCTTAGAAGTCATTTCTGCAATTCCCATAGAAAATCAACGGCGTCTCTATTCAATTGTGTGGAGCGCATATCAGGTGGGTTTTCTCTGCCGGCTTAAGAGATACACGTGAAACTAAAGCCGATCCTGGGTGCCTAGGGTGCCTGTCATCCAATCCGCACTGAATTTCATTTCTAGCACATAGCCAAAAAATCGCCCCATTGACTTACATTGGAGTGCAGAAAAGGTCATTTTTTCTCGGTCCCTTTAAGAGGTAGGAGTTAAACAAGCTTAGGTCTGCGGTGCCCAGGGGGGACCCCATCCAGCCCGCACTGAGTTTCATTCCTACCACCTTAGGAAAAAAAGTCATTATTTTGAGGCTTAGAAGTCATTTCTGCAATTCCCATAGAAAATCAACGGCGTCTCTATTCAATTGTGTGGAGCGCATATCAGGTGGGTTTTCTCTGCCGGCTTAAGAGATACACGTGAAACTAAAGCCGATCCTGGGTGCCTAGGGTGCCTGTCATCCAATCCGCACTGAATTTCATTTCTAGCACATAGCCAAAAAATCGCCCCATTGACTTACATTGGAGTGCAGAAAAGGTCATTTTTTCTCGGTCCCTTTAAGAGGTAGGAGTTAAACAAGCTTAGGTCTGCGGTGCCCAGGGGGGACCCCATCCAGCCCGCACTGAGTTTCATTCCTACCACCTTAGGAAAAAAAGTCATTATTTTGAGGCTTAGAAGTCATTTCTGCAATTCCCATAGAAAATCAACGGCGTCTCTATTCAATTGTGTGGAGCGCATATCAGGTGGGTTTTCTCTGCCGGCTTAAGAGATACACGTGAAACTAAAGCCGATCCTGGGTGCCTAGGGTGCCTGTCATCCAATCCGCACTGAATTTCATTTCTAGCACATAGCCAAAAAATCGCCCCATTGACTTACATTGGAGTGCAGAAAAGGTCATTTTTTCTCGGTCCCTTTAAGAGGTAGGAGTTAAACAAGCTTAGGTCTGCGGTGCCCAGGGGGGACCCCATCCAGCCCGCACTGAGTTTCATTCCTACCACCTTAGGAAAAAAAGTCATTATTTTGAGGCTTAGAAGTCATTTCTGCAATTCCCATAGAAAATCAACGGCGTCTCTATTCAATTGTGTGGAGCGCATATCAGGTGGGTTTTCTCTGCCGGCTTAAGAGATACACGTGAAACTAAAGCCGATCCTGGGTGCCTAGGGTGCCTGTCATCCAATCCGCACTGAATTTCATTTCTAGCACATAGCCAAAAAATCGCCCCATTGACTTACATTGGAGTGCAGAAAAGGTCATTTTTTCTCGGTCCCTTTAAGAGGTAGGAGTTAAACAAGCTTAGGTCTGCGGTGCCCAGGGGGGACCCCATCCAGCCCGCACTGAGTTTCATTCCTACCACCTTAGGAAAAAAAGTCATTATTTTGAGGCTTAGAAGTCATTTCTGCAATTCCCATAGAAAATCAACGGCGTCTCTATTCAATTGTGTGGAGCGCATATCAGGTGGGTTTTCTCTGCCGGCTTAAGAGATACACGTGAAACTAAAGCCGATCCTGGGTGCCTAGGGTGCCTGTCATCCAATCCGCACTGAATTTCATTTCTAGCACATAGCCAAAAAATCGCCCCATTGACTTACATTGGAGTGCAGAAAAGGTCATTTTTTCTCGGTCCCTTTAAGAGGTAGGAGTTAAACAAGCTTAGGTCTGCGGTGCCCAGGGGGGACCCCATCCAGCCCGCACTGAGTTTCATTCCTACCACCTTAGGAAAAAAAGTCATTATTTTGAGGCTTAGAAGTCATTTCTGCAATTCCCATAGAAAATCAACGGCGTCTCTATTCAATTGTGTGGAGCGCATATCAGGTGGGTTTTCTCTGCCGGCTTAAGAGATACACGTGAAACTAAAGCCGATCCTGGGTGCCTAGGGTGCCTGTCATCCAATCCGCACTGAATTTCATTTCTAGCACATAGCCAAAAAATCGCCCCATTGACTTACATTGGAGTGCAGAAAAGGTCATTTTTTCTCGGTCCCTTTAAGAGGTAGGAGTTAAACAAGCTTAGGTCTGCGGTGCCCAGGGGGGACCCCATCCAGCCCGCACTGAGTTTCATTCCTACCACCTTAGGAAAAAAAGTCATTATTTTGAGGCTTAGAAGTCATTTCTGCAATTCCCATAGAAAATCAACGGCGTCTCTATTCAATTGTGTGGAGCGCATATCAGGTGGGTTTTCTCTGCCGGCTTAAGAGATACACGTGAAACTAAAGCCGATCCTGGGTGCCTAGGGTGCCTGTCATCCAATCCGCACTGAATTTCATTTCTAGCACATAGCCAAAAAATCGCCCCATTGACTTACATTGGAGTGCAGAAAAGGTCATTTTTTCTCGGTCCCTTTAAGAGGTAGGAGTTAAACAAGCTTAGGTCTGCGGTGCCCAGGGGGGACCCCATCCAGCCCGCACTGAGTTTCATTCCTACCACCTTAGGAAAAAAAGTCATTATTTTGAGGCTTAGAAGTCATTTCTGCAATTCCCATAGAAAATCAACGGCGTCTCTAATTCAATTGTGTGGAGCGCATATCAGGTGGGTTTTCTCTGCCGGCTTAAGAGATACACGTGAAACTAAAGCCGATCCTGGGTGCCTAGGGTGCCTGTCATCCAATCCGCACTGAATTTCATTTCTAGCACATAGCCAAAAAATCGCCCCATTGACTTACATTGGAGTGCAGAAAAGGTCATTTTTTCTCGGTCCCTTTAAGAGGTAGGAGTTAAACAAGCTTAGGTCTGCGGTGCCCAGGGGGGACCCCATCCAGCCCGCACTGAGTTTCATTCCTACCACCTTAGGAAAAAAAGTCATTATTTTGAGGCTTAGAAGTCATTTCTGCAATTCCCATAGAAAATCAACTGGCGTCTCTATTCAATTGTGTGGAGCGCATATCAGGTGGGTTTTCTCTGCCGGCTTAAGAGATACACGTGAAACTAAAGCCGATCCTGGGTGCCTAGGGTGCCTGTCATCCAATCCGCACTGAATTTCATTTCTAGCACATAGCCAAAAAATCGCCCCATTGACTTACATTGGAGTGCAGAAAAGGTCATTTTTTCTCGGTCCCTTTAAGAGGTAGGAGTTAAACAAGCTTAGGTCTGCGGTGCCCAGGGGGGACCCCATCCAGCCCGCACTGAGTTTCATTCCTACCACCTTAGGAAAAAAAGTCATTATTTTGAGGCTTAGAAGTCATTTCTGCAATTCCCATAGAAAATCAACGGCGTCTCTATTCAATTGTGTGGAGCGCATATCAGGTGGGTTTTCTCTGCCGGCTTAAGAGATACACGTGAAACTAAAGCCGATCCTGGGTGCCTAGGGTGCCTGTCATCCAATCCGCACTGAATTTCATTTCTAGCACATAGCCAAAAAATCGCCCCATTGACTTACATTGGAGTGCAGAAAAGGTCATTTTTTCTCGGTCCCTTTAAGAGGTAGGAGTTAAACAAGCTTAGGTCTGCGGTGCCCAGGGGGGACCCCATCCAGCCCGCACTGAGTTTCATTCCTACCACCTTAGGAAAAAAAGTCATTATTTTGAGGCTTAGAAGTCATTTCTGCAATTCCCATAGAAAATCAACGGCGTCTCTATTCAATTGTGTGGAGCGCATATCAGGTGGGTTTTCTCTGCCGGCTTAAGAGATACACGTGAAACTAAAGCCGATCCTGGGTGCCTAGGGTGCCTGTCATCCAATCCGCACTGAATTTCATTTCTAGCACATAGCCAAAAAATCGCCCCATTGACTTACATTGGAGTGCAGAAAAGGTCATTTTTTCTCGGTCCCTTTAAGAGGTAGGAGTTAAACAAGCTTAGGTCTGCGGTGCCCAGGGGGGACCCCATCCAGCCCGCACTGAGTTTCATTCCTACCACCTTAGGAAAAAAAGTCATTATTTTGAGGCTTAGAAGTCATTTCTGCAATTCCCATAGAAAATCAACGGCGTCTCTATTCAATTGTGTGGAGCGCATATCAGGTGGGTTTTCTCTGCCGGCTTAAGAGATACACGTGAAACTAAAGCCGATCCTGGGTGCCTAGGGTGCCTGTCATCCAATCCGCACTGAATTTCATTTCTAGCACATAGCCAAAAAATCGCCCCATTGACTTACATTGGAGTGCAGAAAAGGTCATTTTTTCTCGGTCCCTTTAAGAGGTAGGAGTTAAACAAGCTTAGGTCTGCGGTGCCCAGGGGGGACCCCATCCAGCCCGCACTGAGTTTCATTCCTACCACCTTAGGAAAAAAAGTCATTATTTTGAGGCTTAGAAGTCATTTCTGCAATTCCCATAGAAAATCAACGGCGTCTCTATTCAATTGTGTGGAGCGCATATCAGGTGGGTTTTCTCTGCCGGCTTAAGAGATACACGTGAAACTAAAGCCGATCCTGGGTGCCTAGGGTGCCTGTCATCCAATCCGCACTGAATTTCATTTCTAGCACATAGCCAAAAAATCGCCCCATTGACTTACATTGGAGTGCAGAAAAGGTCATTTTTTCTCGGTCCCTTTAAGAGGTAGGAGTTAAACAAGCTTAGGTCTGCGGTGCCCAGGGGGGACCCCATCCAGCCCGCACTGAGTTTCATTCCTACCACCTTAGGAAAAAAAGTCATTATTTTGAGGCTTAGAAGTCATTTCTGCAATTCCCATAGAAAATCAACGGCGTCTCTATTCAATTGTGTGGAGCGCATATCAGGTGGGTTTTCTCTGCCGGCTTAAGAGATACACGTGAAACTAAAGCCGATCCTGGGTGCCTAGGGTGCCTGTCATCCAATCCGCACTGAATTTCATTTCTAGCACATAGCCAAAAAATCGCCCCATTGACTTACATTGGAGTGCAGAAAAGGTCATTTTTTCTCGGTCCCTTTAAGAGGTAGGAGTTAAACAAGCTTAGGTCTGCGGTGCCCAGGGGGGACCCCATCCAGCCCGCACTGAGTTTCATTCCTACCACCTTAGGAAAAAAAGTCATTATTTTGAGGCTTAGAAGTCATTTCTGCAATTCCCATAGAAAATCAACGGCGTCTCTATTCAATTGTGTGGAGCGCATATCAGGTGGGTTTTCTCTGCCGGCTTAAGAGATACACGTGAAACTAAAGCCGATCCTGGGTGCCTAGGGTGCCTGTCATCCAATCCGCACTGAATTTCATTTCTAGCACATAGCCAAAAAATCGCCCCATTGACTTACATTGGAGTGCAGAAAAGGTCATTTTTTCTCGGTCCCTTTAAGAGGTAGGAGTTAAACAAGCTTAGGTCTGCGGTGCCCAGGGGGGACCCCATCCAGCCCGCACTGAGTTTCATTCCTACCACCTTAGGAAAAAAAGTCATTATTTTGAGGCTTAGAAGTCATTTCTGCAATTCCCATAGAAAATCAACGGCGTCTCTATTCAATTGTGTGGAGCGCATATCAGGTGGGTTTTCTCTGCCGGCTTAAGAGATACACGTGAAACTAAAGCCGATCCTGGGTGCCTAGGGTGCCTGTCATCCAATCCGCACTGAATTTCATTTCTAGCACATAGCCAAAAAATCGCCCCATTGACTTACATTGGAGTGCAGAAAAGGTCATTTTTTCTCGGTCCCTTTAAGAGGTAGGAGTTAAACAAGCTTAGGTCTGCGGTGCCCAGGGGGGACCCCATCCAGCCCGCACTGAGTTTCATTCCTACCACCTTAGGAAAAAAAGTCATTATTTTGAGGCTTAGAAGTCATTTCTGCAATTCCCATAGAAAATCAACGGCGTCTCTATTCAATTGTGTGGAGCGCATATCAGGTGGGTTTTCTCTGCCGGCTTAAGAGATACACGTGAAACTAAAGCCGATCCTGGGTGCCTAGGGTGCCTGTCATCCAATCCGCACTGAATTTCATTTCTAGCACATAGCCAAAAAATCGCCCCATTGACTTACATTGGAGTGCAGAAAAGGTCATTTTTTCTCGGTCCCTTTAAGAGGTAGGAGTTAAACAAGCTTAGGTCTGCGGTGCCCAGGGGGGACCCCATCCAGCCCGCACTGAGTTTCATTCCTACCACCTTAGGAAAAAAAGTCATTATTTTGAGGCTTAGAAGTCATTTCTGCAATTCCCATAGAAAATCAACGGCGTCTCTATTCAATTGTGTGGAGCGCATATCAGGTGGGTTTTCTCTGCCGGCTTAAGAGATACACGTGAAACTAAAGCCGATCCTGGGTGCCTAGGGTGCCTGTCATCCAATCCGCACTGAATTTCATTTCTAGCACATAGCCAAAAAATCGCCCCATTGACTTACATTGGAGTGCAGAAAAGGTCATTTTTTCTCGGTCCCTTTAAGAGGTAGGAGTTAAACAAGCTTAGGTCTGCGGTGCCCAGGGGGGACCCCATCCAGCCCGCACTGAGTTTCATTCCTACCACCTTAGGAAAAAAAGTCATTATTTTGAGGCTTAGAAGTCATTTCTGCAATTCCCATAGAAAATCAACGGCGTCTCTATTCAATTGTGTGGAGCGCATATCAGGTGGGTTTTCTCTGCCGGCTTAAGAGATACACGTGAAACTAAAGCCGATCCTGGGTGCCTAGGGTGCCTGTCATCCAATCCGCACTGAATTTCATTTCTAGCACATAGCCAAAAAATCGCCCCATTGACTTACATTGGAGTGCAGAAAAGGTCATTTTTTCTCGGTCCCTTTAAGAGGTAGGAGTTAAACAAGCTTAGGTCTGCGGTGCCCAGGGGGGACCCCATCCAGCCCGCACTGAGTTTCATTCCTACCACCTTAGGAAAAAAAGTCATTATTTTGAGGCTTAGAAGTCATTTCTGCAATTCCCATAGAAAATCAACGGCGTCTCTATTCAATTGTGTGGAGCGCATATCAGGTGGGTTTTCTCTGCCGGCTTAAGAGATACACGTGAAACTAAAGCCGATCCTGGGTGCCTAGGGTGCCTGTCATCCAATCCGCACTGAATTTCATTTCTAGCACATAGCCAAAAAATCGCCCCATTGACTTACATTGGAGTGCAGAAAAGGTCATTTTTTCTCGGTCCCTTTAAGAGGTAGGAGTTAAACAAGCTTAGGTCTGCGGTGCCCAGGGGGGACCCCATCCAGCCCGCACTGAGTTTCATTCCTACCACCTTAGGAAAAAAAGTCATTATTTTGAGGCTTAGAAGTCATTTCTGCAATTCCCATAGAAAATCAACGGCGTCTCTATTCAATTGTGTGGAGCGCATATCAGGTGGGTTTTCTCTGCCGGCTTAAGAGATACACGTGAAACTAAAGCCGATCCTGGGTGCCTAGGGTGCCTGTCATCCAATCCGCACTGAATTTCATTTCTAGCACATAGCCAAAAAATCGCCCCATTGACTTACATTGGAGTGCAGAAAAGGTCATTTTTTCTCGGTCCCTTTAAGAGGTAGGAGTTAAACAAGCTTAGGTCTGCGGTGCCCAGGGGGGACCCCATCCAGCCCGCACTGAGTTTCATTCCTACCACCTTAGGAAAAAAAGTCATTATTTTGAGGCTTAGAAGTCATTTCTGCAATTCCCATAGAAAATCAACGGCGTCTCTATTCAATTGTGTGGAGCGCATATCAGGTGGGTTTTCTCTGCCGGCTTAAGAGATACACGTGAAACTAAAGCCGATCCTGGGTGCCTAGGGTGCCTGTCATCCAATCCGCACTGAATTTCATTTCTAGCACATAGCCAAAAAATCGCCCCATTGACTTACATTGGAGTGCAGAAAAGGTCATTTTTTCTCGGTCCCTTTAAGAGGTAGGAGTTAAACAAGCTTAGGTCTGCGGTGCCCAGGGGGGACCCCATCCAGCCCGCACTGAGTTTCATTCCTACCACCTTAGGAAAAAAAGTCATTATTTTGAGGCTTAGAAGTCATTTCTGCAATTCCCATAGAAAATCAACGGCGTCTCTATTCAATTGTGTGGAGCGCATATCAGGTGGGTTTTCTCTGCCGGCTTAAGAGATACACGTGAAACTAAAGCCGATCCTGGGTGCCTAGGGTGCCTGTCATCCAATCCGCACTGAATTTCATTTCTAGCACATAGCCAAAAAATCGCCCCATTGACTTACATTGGAGTGCAGAAAAGGTCATTTTTTCTCGGTCCCTTTAAGAGGTAGGAGTTAAACAAGCTTAGGTCTGCGGTGCCCAGGGGGGACCCCATCCAGCCCGCACTGAGTTTCATTCCTACCACCTTAGGAAAAAAAGTCATTATTTTGAGGCTTAGAAGTCATTTCTGCAATTCCCATAGAAAATCAACGGCGTCTCTATTCAATTGTGTGGAGCGCATATCAGGTGGGTTTTCTCTGCCGGCTTAAGAGATACACGTGAAACTAAAGCCGATCCTGGGTGCCTAGGGTGCCTGTCATCCAATCCGCACTGAATTTCATTTCTAGCACATAGCCAAAAAATCGCCCCATTGACTTACATTGGAGTGCAGAAAAGGTCATTTTTTCTCGGTCCCTTTAAGAGGTAGGAGTTAAACAAGCTTAGGTCTGCGGTGCCCAGGGGGGACCCCATCCAGCCCGCACTGAGTTTCATTCCTACCACCTTAGGAAAAAAAGTCATTATTTTGAGGCTTAGAAGTCATTTCTGCAATTCCCATAGAAAATCAACGGCGTCTCTATTCAATTGTGTGGAGCGCATATCAGGTGGGTTTTCTCTGCCGGCTTAAGAGATACACGTGAAACTAAAGCCGATCCTGGGTGCCTAGGGTGCCTGTCATCCAATCCGCACTGAATTTCATTTCTAGCACATAGCCAAAAAATCGCCCCATTGACTTACATTGGAGTGCAGAAAAGGTCATTTTTTCTCGGTCCCTTTAAGAGGTAGGAGTTAAACAAGCTTAGGTCTGCGGTGCCCAGGGGGGACCCCATCCAGCCCGCACTGAGTTTCATTCCTACCACCTTAGGAAAAAAAGTCATTATTTTGAGGCTTAGAAGTCATTTCTGCAATTCCCATAGAAAATCAACGGCGTCTCTATTCAATTGTGTGGAGCGCATATCAGGTGGGTTTTCTCTGCCGGCTTAAGAGATACACGTGAAACTAAAGCCGATCCTGGGTGCCTAGGGTGCCTGTCATCCAATCCGCACTGAATTTCATTTCTAGCACATAGCCAAAAAATCGCCCCATTGACTTACATTGGAGTGCAGAAAAGGTCATTTTTTCTCGGTCCCTTTAAGAGGTAGGAGTTAAACAAGCTTAGGTCTGCGGTGCCCAGGGGGGACCCCATCCAGCCCGCACTGAGTTTCATTCCTACCACCTTAGGAAAAAAAGTCATTATTTTGAGGCTTAGAAGTCATTTCTGCAATTCCCATAGAAAATCAACGGCGTCTCTATTCAATTGTGTGGAGCGCATATCAGGTGGGTTTTCTCTGCCGGCTTAAGAGATACACGTGAAACTAAAGCCGATCCTGGGTGCCTAGGGTGCCTGTCATCCAATCCGCACTGAATTTCATTTCTAGCACATAGCCAAAAAATCGCCCCATTGACTTACATTGGAGTGCAGAAAAGGTCATTTTTTCTCGGTCCCTTTAAGAGGTAGGAGTTAAACAAGCTTAGGTCTGCGGTGCCCAGGGGGGACCCCATCCAGCCCGCACTGAGTTTCATTCCTACCACCTTAGGAAAAAAAGTCATTATTTTGAGGCTTAGAAGTCATTTCTGCAATTCCCATAGAAAATCAACGGCGTCTCTATTCAATTGTGTGGAGCGCATATCAGGTGGGTTTTCTCTGCCGGCTTAAGAGATACACGTGAAACTAAAGCCGATCCTGGGTGCCTAGGGTGCCTGTCATCCAATCCGCACTGAATTTCATTTCTAGCACATAGCCAAAAAATCGCCCCATTGACTTACATTGGAGTGCAGAAAAGGTCATTTTTTCTCGGTCCCTTTAAGAGGTAGGAGTTAAACAAGCTTAGGTCTGCGGTGCCCAGGGGGGACCCCATCCAGCCCGCACTGAGTTTCATTCCTACCACCTTAGGAAAAAAAGTCATTATTTTGAGGCTTAGAAGTCATTTCTGCAATTCCCATAGAAAATCAACGGCGTCTCTATTCAATTGTGTGGAGCGCATATCAGGTGGGTTTTCTCTGCCGGCTTAAGAGATACACGTGAAACTAAAGCCGATCCTGGGTGCCTAGGGTGCCTGTCATCCAATCCGCACTGAATTTCATTTCTAGCACATAGCCAAAAAATCGCCCCATTGACTTACATTGGAGTGCAGAAAAGGTCATTTTTTCTCGGTCCCTTTAAGAGGTAGGAGTTAAACAAGCTTAGGTCTGCGGTGCCCAGGGGGGACCCCATCCAGCCCGCACTGAGTTTCATTCCTACCACCTTAGGAAAAAAAGTCATTATTTTGAGGCTTAGAAGTCATTTCTGCAATTCCCATAGAAAATCAACGGCGTCTCTATTCAATTGTGTGGAGCGCATATCAGGTGGGTTTTCTCTGCCGGCTTAAGAGATACACGTGAAACTAAAGCCGATCCTGGGTGCCTAGGGTGCCTGTCATCCAATCCGCACTGAATTTCATTTCTAGCACATAGCCAAAAAATCGCCCCATTGACTTACATTGGAGTGCAGAAAAGGTCATTTTTTCTCGGTCCCTTTAAGAGGTAGGAGTTAAACAAGCTTAGGTCTGCGGTGCCCAGGGGGGACCCCATCCAGCCCGCACTGAGTTTCATTCCTACCACCTTAGGAAAAAAAGTCATTATTTTGAGGCTTAGAAGTCATTTCTGCAATTCCCATAGAAAATCAACGGCGTCTCTATTCAATTGTGTGGAGCGCATATCAGGTGGGTTTTCTCTGCCGGCTTAAGAGATACACGTGAAACTAAAGCCGATCCTGGGTGCCTAGGGTGCCTGTCATCCAATCCGCACTGAATTTCATTTCTAGCACATAGCCAAAAAATCGCCCCATTGACTTACATTGGAGTGCAGAAAAGGTCATTTTTTTCTCGGTCCCTTTAAGAGGTAGGAGTTAAACAAGCTTAGGTCTGCGGTGCCCAGGGGGGACCCCATCCAGCCCGCACTGAGTTTCATTCCTACCACCTTAGGAAAAAAAGTCATTATTTTGAGGCTTAGAAGTCATTTCTGCAATTCCCATAGAAAATCAACGGCGTCTCTATTCAATTGTGTGGAGCGCATATCAGGTGGGTTTTCTCTGCCGGCTTAAGAGATACACGTGAAACTAAAGCCGATCCTGGGTGCCTAGGGTGCCTGTCATCCAATCCGCACTGAATTTCATTTCTAGCACATAGCCAAAAAATCGCCCCATTGACTTACATTGGAGTGCAGAAAAGGTCATTTTTTCTCGGTCCCTTTAAGAGGTAGGAGTTAAACAAGCTTAGGTCTGCGGTGCCCAGGGGGGACCCCATCCAGCCCGCACTGAGTTTCATTCCTACCACCTTAGGAAAAAAAGTCATTATTTTGAGGCTTAGAAGTCATTTCTGCAATTCCCATAGAAAATCAACGGCGTCTCTATTCAATTGTGTGGAGCGCATATCAGGTGGGTTTTCTCTGCCGGCTTAAGAGATACACGTGAAACTAAAGCCGATCCTGGGTGCCTAGGGTGCCTGTCATCCAATCCGCACTGAATTTCATTTCTAGCACATAGCCAAAAAATCGCCCCATTGACTTACATTGGAGTGCAGAAAAGGTCATTTTTTCTCGGTCCCTTTAAGAGGTAGGAGTTAAACAAGCTTAGGTCTGCGGTGCCCAGGGGGGACCCCATCCAGCCCGCACTGAGTTTCATTCCTACCACCTTAGGAAAAAAAGTCATTATTTTGAGGCTTAGAAGTCATTTCTGCAATTCCCATAGAAAATCAACGGCGTCTCTATTCAATTGTGTGGAGCGCATATCAGGTGGGTTTTCTCTGCCGGCTTAAGAGATACACGTGAAACTAAAGCCGATCCTGGGTGCCTAGGGTGCCTGTCATCCAATCCGCACTGAATTTCATTTCTAGCACATAGCCAAAAAATCGCCCCATTGACTTACATTGGAGTGCAGAAAAGGTCATTTTTTCTCGGTCCCTTTAAGAGGTAGGAGTTAAACAAGCTTAGGTCTGCGGTGCCCAGGGGGGACCCCATCCAGCCCGCACTGAGTTTCATTCCTACCACCTTAGGAAAAAAAGTCATTATTTTGAGGCTTAGAAGTCATTTCTGCAATTCCCATAGAAAATCAACGGCGTCTCTATTCAATTGTGTGGAGCGCATATCAGGTGGGTTTTCTCTGCCGGCTTAAGAGATACACGTGAAACTAAAGCCGATCCTGGGTGCCTAGGGTGCCTGTCATCCAATCCGCACTGAATTTCATTTCTAGCACATAGCCAAAAAATCGCCCCATTGACTTACATTGGAGTGCAGAAAAGGTCATTTTTTCTCGGTCCCTTTAAGAGGTAGGAGTTAAACAAGCTTAGGTCTGCGGTGCCCAGGGGGGACCCCATCCAGCCCGCACTGAGTTTCATTCCTACCACCTTAGGAAAAAAAGTCATTATTTTGAGGCTTAGAAGTCATTTCTGCAATTCCCATAGAAAATCAACGGCGTCTCTATTCAATTGTGTGGAGCGCATATCAGGTGGGTTTTCTCTGCCGGCTTAAGAGATACACGTGAAACTAAAGCCGATCCTGGGTGCCTAGGGTGCCTGTCATCCAATCCGCACTGAATTTCATTTCTAGCACATAGCCAAAAAATCGCCCCATTGACTTACATTGGAGTGCAGAAAAGGTCATTTTTTCTCGGTCCCTTTAAGAGGTAGGAGTTAAACAAGCTTAGGTCTGCGGTGCCCAGGGGGGACCCCATCCAGCCCGCACTGAGTTTCATTCCTACCACCTTAGGAAAAAAAGTCATTATTTTGAGGCTTAGAAGTCATTTCTGCAATTCCCATAGAAAATCAACGGCGTCTCTATTCAATTGTGTGGAGCGCATATCAGGTGGGTTTTCTCTGCCGGCTTAAGAGATACACGTGAAACTAAAGCCGATCCTGGGTGCCTAGGGTGCCTGTCATCCAATCCGCACTGAATTTCATTTCTAGCACATAGCCAAAAAATCGCCCCATTGACTTACATTGGAGTGCAGAAAAGGTCATTTTTTCTCGGTCCCTTTAAGAGGTAGGAGTTAAACAAGCTTAGGTCTGCGGTGCCCAGGGGGGACCCCATCCAGCCCGCACTGAGTTTCATTCCTACCACCTTAGGAAAAAAAGTCATTATTTTGAGGCTTAGAAGTCATTTCTGCAATTCCCATAGAAAATCAACGGCGTCTCTATTCAATTGTGTGGAGCGCATATCAGGTGGGTTTTCTCTGCCGGCTTAAGAGATACACGTGAAACTAAAGCCGATCCTGGGTGCCTAGGGTGCCTGTCATCCAATCCGCACTGAATTTCATTTCTAGCACATAGCCAAAAAATCGCCCCATTGACTTACATTGGAGTGCAGAAAAGGTCATTTTTTCTCGGTCCCTTTAAGAGGTAGGAGTTAAACAAGCTTAGGTCTGCGGTGCCCAGGGGGGACCCCATCCAGCCCGCACTGAGTTTCATTCCTACCACCTTAGGAAAAAAAGTCATTATTTTGAGGCTTAGAAGTCATTTCTGCAATTCCCATAGAAAATCAACGGCGTCTCTATTCAATTGTGTGGAGCGCATATCAGGTGGGTTTTCTCTGCCGGCTTAAGAGATACACGTGAAACTAAAGCCGATCCTGGGTGCCTAGGGTGCCTGTCATCCAATCCGCACTGAATTTCATTTCTAGCACATAGCCAAAAAATCGCCCCATTGACTTACATTGGAGTGCAGAAAAGGTCATTTTTTCTCGGTCCCTTTAAGAGGTAGGAGTTAAACAAGCTTAGGTCTGCGGTGCCCAGGGGGGACCCCATCCAGCCCGCACTGAGTTTCATTCCTACCACCTTAGGAAAAAAAGTCATTATTTTGAGGCTTAGAAGTCATTTCTG
>NW_027208465.1:0-59142 GCF_027789765.1 Dendropsophus ebraccatus | reverse complement strand
ATGATGGAGGTCACCAGCTTTTCCAGCATCTTGTACTCCGTGTGATGTAGGTCACCCAGCTTTCCCACCATCTTATACTCAGTATGATGTAGGTCACCCAGCTTTCCCAGCATCTTGTACTCAGTATGATGTAGGTCACCCAGCTTTCCCAGCATCTTGTAGTCAGTATATTAGGGTCCCCAGTTTTCCCACCATCTTATACTCAGAATGATGGGGGTCACCCAGCTTTCCCACATCTTGTATTTAGTATGATGCGGTCACCCAGCTTTCCCCACCATCTTATACTCAGTGTGATGGAGGTCACCCAGCTTTCCCAGCATCTTGTACTCAGTGATGGAAGTCACCCCTTTCTCAGCATCTTGTACTCAGTGTGATGTGGTCACCCAGCTTTCCACACCATCTTTATTTGTTGATGTAGGTCACCCAGCTTTCTCAGCATCTTGTACTCAGTGTGATGTAGGTCACCCAGCTTTGCCAGCATCTTATACTCAGTGTGATGATGGTCACCCAGCTTTGCCAGCATCTTATACTAAGTTGTGATGGAAGTCACCCAGCTTTCTCAGCATCTTGTACTCAGTGTGATGTAGTCACCCAGCTTTGCCAGCATCTTGTACTCAGTATGATGCGGTCACCCGCTTTCCCACCATCTTATACTCAGTGTGATGTAGGTCACCCAGCTTTCCAGCATCTTGTACTCAGTATGATGGAGGTCACCCAGCTTTGCCAGCATCTTATACTCAGTATGATATGGTCACCCAGCTTTCCCACCATCTTATACTCAGTGTGATGGAAGTCACCCAGCTTTCTCAGCATCTTGTACTCAGTATGATGGAGGTCACCCAGCTTTCCCACCATCTTATACTCAGTGTGATGGAAGTCACCCAGCTTTCCCACCATCTTGTACTCAGTGTGATGGAGGTCACCCAGCTTTCTCAGCATCTTGTACTCAGTATGATGGAGGTCACCCAGCTTTGCCAGCATCTTGTACTCAGTATGATGGAGGTCACCCAGCTTTGCCAGCATCTTATACTCAGTATGATGGAAGTCACCCAGCTTTCTCAGCATCTTGTACTCAGTGTGATGGAGGTCACCCAGCTTTCTCAGCATCTTGTACTCAGTGTGATGTGGTCTCCTAGCTTTCCCACCATCTTATACTCAGTGTGATGTAGGTCATCCAGCTTTCCCACCATCTTATACTCAGTGTGATGTAGGTCACCCAGCTTTGCCAGCATCTTATACTCAGTATGATATGGTCACCCAGCTTTCTCAGCATCTTGTACTCAGTATGATGGAGGTCACCCAGCTTTGCCAGCATCTTATACTCAGTGTGATATGGTCACCCAGCTTTCCCACCATCTTATACTCAGTATGATGGGGGTCACCCGGCTTTGCCAGCATCTTATACTCAGTGTGATATGGTCACCCAGCTTTGCCAGCATCTTATACTCAGTGTGATATGGTCACCCAGCTTTGCCAGCATCTTATACTCAGTGTGATATGGTCACCCAGCTTTCCCACCATCTTATACTCAGTATGATGGGGGTCACCCGGCTTTGCCAGCATCTTATACTCAGTATGATATGGTCACCCAGCTTTGCCAGCATCTTATACTCAGTGTGATATGGTCACCCAGCTTTCCCACCATCTTATACTCAGTATGATATGGTCACCCCGGCTTTGCCAGCATCATTATACTCAGTGGCCGGGTAGTCTCTGGGAGCTGGACAGTAAATCTATACTGTGCAGCTAAAAACCATACCAGCACAGATCTTGCTAATTAGGAGCACTCCAGCCCTTACCTATCATTACCCTCCCCACATCAGTGCAGGGTCAGTAGATGGCCGCCCGGACCTGTACTTCTGCTAGCTGCGATGTTCCGACAGTTTGGATAATGTCTCCAGCCCTTCCTGTCATTTGTGACCAGAGAATTCCTACTGCTCTGTGTGAAGGGGACAGAAGTCACAATATAAGTCTATGGGACTATGGTTCTGTGTCATTGAGCTGTCCGATATATTTATACAGGAAAGTGAGAATTCACTATTCACAAATGACTGGAAGGGCTGAAGATGTTACTGTTGGAACATCGCCGCTGAAAGAAGTATAGGAGCGGGTGCCATCTACCTTCCCCGCACTGATGCAGGGAAGAGTGGTCCTTGAAGGATGGGCCGCTAGCTGGCTACTCATGGGCCAGTGCTGTGTGCTTGCCCCCCAGGCTAAAATTTGCCAGCCAGCCCCTGTTTCCATATTACTGACACCTCCAGGAATATCAACCCTATTGCACACTTTTGTGTCGTCAGCAAACAGATAAACCTTACCTACCAACCCTTCTCCTATGTCACTATTCTTACCTACCAACCCTTCTCCTATGTCACTATCCTTACCTGCCAACCCTTCTCCTATATCACTATCCTTACCTACCTACCCTTCTCCTATGTCACTATCCTTACCCACCAACCCTCCTCCTATGTCACTATCCTTACCTGCCAACCCTTCTCCTATATCACTATCCTTACCTACCTACCCTTCTCCTATGTCACTATCCTTACCCACCAACCCTTCTCCTATGTCACTATCCTTACCTACCAACCCTTCTCCTGTGTCACTATCCTTACCTACCAACCCTCCTCCTATGTCACTATCCTTACCTGCCAACCCTTCTCCTATATCACTATCCTTACCTACCAAACCTTCTCCTATGTCACTATCCTTACCCACCAACCCTTCTCCTATATCACTATCCTTACCTACCAACCCTTCTCCTATGTCCCTATCCTTACCTACCAACCCTTCTCCTATGTCACTGTCCTTACCTACCAACCCTTCTCCTATGTCACTATCCTTACCCACCAACCCCTTCTATGTCACTATCCTTACCTACCAACCCTTCTCCTATGTCACTATCCTTACCCACCAACCCTTCTCCTATGTCACTATCCTTACCCACCAACCCTTCTCCTATGTCACTATCCTTACCTACCAACCCTTCTCCTATGTCACTATCCTTACCTACCAACCCTTCTATGTCACTATCCTTACCTACTGACCCTTCTCCTATGTCACTATCCTTACCTACCAACCCTTCTCCTATGTCACTATCCTTACCCACCAACCCTTCTATGTCACTATCCTTACCCACCAACCCTTCTATGTCACTATCCTTACCCACCAACCCTTCTCCTATATCACTACACTTACCTACCAACCCTTCTCCTATGTCACTATCCTTACCTACCAACCCTTCTCCTATGTCACTATCCTTACCTACCAACCCTTCTCCTATGTCACTATCCTTACCTACCAATCCTTCTCCTATGTCACTATCCTTACCTACCAACCCTTCTCCTATGTCACTATCCTTACCTACCAACCCTTCTCCTATGTCACTATCCTTACCTACCAACCCTTCTCCTATGTCACTATCCTTACCTACCAACCCTTCTCCTATGTCACTATCCTTACCTACCAACCCTTCTCCTATGTCACTATCCTTACCCACCAACCCTTCTATGTCACTATCCTTACCTACCAACCCTTCTCCTATGTCACTATCCTTACCCACCAACCCTTCTCCTATGTCACTATCCTTACCCACCAACCCTTCTCCTATGTCACTATCCTTACCTACCAACCCTTCTCCTATGTCCACTATCCTTACCTACCAACCCTTCTATGTCACTATCCTTACCTACTGACCCTTCTCCTATGGTCACTATCCTTACCTACCAACCCCTTCTCCTATGTCACTATCCTTACCCACCAACCCTTCTATGTCACTATCCTTACCCACCAACCCTTCTATGTCACTATCCTTAACCCACCAACCCTTCTCCTATGTCACTACACTTACCTACCAACCCTTCTCCTATGTCACTATCCTTACCTACCAACCCTTCTCCTATGTCACTATCCTTACCTACCAACCCTTCTCCTATGTCACTATCCTTACCTACCAATCCTTCTCCTATGTCACTATCCTTACCTACCAACCCTTCTCCTATGTCACTATCCTTACCTACCAACCCTTCTCCTATGTCACTATCCTTACCTACCAACCCTTCTCCTATGTCACTATCCTTACCTACCAACCCTTCTCCTATGTCACTATCCTTACCTACCAACCCTTCTCCTATGTCACTATCCTTACCTACCAACCCTTCTCCTATGTCACTATCCTTACCTACCAATCCTTCTCCTATGTCACTATCCTTACCTACCAACCCTTCTCCTATGTCACTATCCTTACCTACCAACCCTTCTCCTATGTCACTATCCTTACCCACCAACCCTTCTCCTGTGTCACTATCCTTACCTACCAACCCTTCTCCTATGTCACTATCCTTACCTACCAACCCTTCTCCTATGTCACTATCCTTACCTACCAACCCTTCTCCTATGTCACTATACTTACCTACCAACCCTTCTCCTATGTCACTATACTTACCTTCCAACCCTTCTCCTATGTCACTATCCTTACCTACCAACCCTTCTATGTCACTATCCTTACCTACCAACCCTTCTCCTATGTCACTATACTTACCTACCAACCCTTCTCCTATGTCACTATCCTTACCTACCTACCCTTCTCCTATGTCACTATCCTTACCCACCAACCCTTCTCCTATATCACTATCCTTACCTACCAACCCTTCTCCTATGTCCCTATCCTTACCTACCAACCCTTCTCCTATGTCACTATCCTTACCTACCAACCCTTCTATGTCACTATCCTTACCCACCAACCCTTCTATGTCACTATCCTTACCTACCAACCCTTCTATGTCACTATACTTACCCACTAACCCTTCTCCTATGTCACTATCCTTACCTACCAACCCTTCTCCTATGTCACTTACAAACATAATAAAAAGAATAGGACCCAGAACAGACCCTTGAGGCACACCACGTGTAACCAGTCTCTGATCGGAATATTCACCATTAACAACAACCCTCTGATATCTCTCCTTCAGCCAACAACAAATCCACTGAACTATCCAGGGATTAAGTCCAATCTTCTCCAACTTCTCTCTCAGCTCTTTATGGGGACCTGTATCTGCGTCTTTGCTGAGGTCCAGATAGGTGATATCCACAGCACCTTCATCCAGTACTATTGTGGCATAATCAAAGAAATCAATGAGATTAGTCTGACATGATCGGCCCTCAGTAAAGCCATGCTGGTTTGGATCCATCAAATTGTTGATTCTTAGGTGATTCATTATCTTCTTTTTTACAAGAGTTTCCATCATTTTCACATTTAAATATTATAATGTATAATATATATAATAGAGGCCATTGAAATATATTGCTATTGTCCAGTGAGATGTGCAGGTGATATATTTTACTGCCTGCACAAAAGAGAAGATCAGCCAAGGTTTTCTGTCTTAAGGACCTTTTAGACAGCAGTCTAAGTGTTGGTGCATTATACATTACCTGATCCGTGTCGCGCCCGTCCGCCATCTTTTGCCAAACCTCATCTTCGGATGGACGGCCGCCCCCCCTCCGCCACGTCATCAGCTGCTCAGCCGCGATTGGCTGAGCATAACTGTGCTTAGCCAATCGCGGCTGAGCACAGTTATGACGCGGTGAAGGGGGGACGGCGGCAGCGATTCGGCTGTCCGTCCGAAGATGAGGTTTGGCAAAAGATGGCGGACGGGCTTGACACGGATCAGGTAATGTATAATGCACCAACACTTCCGGGTACACGGGCGGGGGTGGTGGGACACGGAAAGGGGGCGATTCACTGACATAACATACATTACAAAGTTGTATAACTTTGTAATGTGTGTTATTCCGTGAATAATTTTTTAGCGCCGCACTACCCCTTTAAATCAACTGGTGTCAGAAAGTTATACAGATTTGTAAATTACTTCTATTTAGAAAATCTCAAACCTTCTAGTACTTATCACCTGCTGCATGTCCTGCAGGAAGTGGTGTATTCTCTCCAGTCTGACACAGTGCTCTCTGCTGCCACCTCTGTCCATGTCAGGAACTGTCCAGAGCAGCAGCAAATCCCCATAGAAAACCTCTCCTACTCTGGACAGTTCCTGACATGGACAGAGGTGGCAGCAGAGAGCACTGTGTCAGACTGGAGATAATACACCTTTCCTGCAGGACATACACCAGCTGATAAGTATAGGAAGACTGGAGATTTTTAAATAGAAGTAAATTACAAATCTCTGGCACTAGTTGATTTGAAAGCAAAAGAATTTTGCCGGAATACTGTACCGTTTAGTACAGAGCGGAATGCAAGCTGTGGCAAACTCCTAGTTACTAGGTCAGAACCCTTGACACTGATTCCAATAGGTGACGTCCACCATCACCACAGGGAGGAAGAAGAGGAGCACAGACACAGAAGAAGTGTTCACAAAGAACAATCGGTGCACAGTATGAAAACATCACACGGCCGACTGTAGTACAAAATTGACAACTGACCAGCTGCACCCAGCACTACATGTACTATCAGGCTATGTTCCCACACAGGATCTTTGCTTAGCATTTTGGTCATTTTTTTGCAACAGCAAATAACGGCCATTATTTCAAAACAACTGCCAGGGTTTTGAAATAACGGCCATTGTTTGCCATTAAATGACGGCCATCCACTCAATTTCAGCAGTGGGTGAAGAGAGCCTTTCTGTGTTTTCAATCCACTCCTGGTTTTGGTTGCAATACTGTGTGGGAACATAGGCTAATAAAGAATCTGCCAGCCTTCCTAACCAGTCAGCTTTAGTATATATATGTATTAGCCATTAATGATTCCAGAGCATCTTGTTCCTCCTTTATTCATCCTGGAAATATATGAATGCCTGGATATTCTCATAGTGCCGTGTCCAGGGACAGGAGCAGGGCAGCCCCCCATAGTCCTGGCTACTCAGAGACTTTCTGTAGTTACTCATCCCTATTAACTAGTTACCTACTGGAGCGGGAGCCTCATGGTTCAAATATACAGATTGTGTTACAGAAGTCTCCCTGTAGAACGGACCTTATAGTCCACATTGCCAGGAGGAGTAACAGAGGGACGTTACAACACAGAATGCTCCAGAATTATCATGCTGCAGGAAATAACAAGATGTATTGTACAGGACGGGTGAGGAGAGGGGACAGGTGACCTCCTTTCGGACTCCGACCACCATGACATTATCTTACTTCCTGGGGCATTTCTGTAGCCACAGCTCTATAGCTACACAGGAAGGGGATGTGCACACTACAGAATTTGGGCAGAAGTTTCAAGCGGAGTCCGTTCAGCTCCCTCCACTTAAAGTTCTGTCTCTCCCATAGACTCAATTATATTGACATGTCAATTCTGGGGGCCGTCGCCACAGACGTGATGGACGCAGCTGCAGGGGTATCAGTGGGCTCCTTTACAGGCTGATGGTTTCTCTTTACCTCCTATTGTTATGACCTCTGGAGGGACTGATTCCACCCCAAGAGTCATAACACTAGCATACCTCCCAACTGTCCCGGATTCTGCGGGACAGTCCCGTTTTCGGGGTGCTGTCCCACAGTCCCGTAACAGCACCCCAGTGTCCCGCATTATATGTGGCCCCACCAAAAAAACAATAAACCAGTAACTCACCTGTCCGCCGGTCCCAGCAGCTCCTCTCCCGGCAGAGCGCGCACTCCCGTCATCCTCCGGGGCGGGCAGCGGGGTACAGACACTGACTGTGCCGGAAGTAATTCATGACAGAGGCTGCAGGTCACTTCCGGCACAGTCAGTGTCTGTATACCCCGCTCCCCGCCCCGGAGGATGATGGGAGTGCGCGCTCTGTCGGGAGAGGAGCTGCTGGGACCGGCGGACAGGTGAGTTACTGGTTTATTGTTTTTTTCGCTGGGGCCACACTAATGGGAGGCTACTAATTGGCTACTATGTGGGGCGCTATATGGGCATTGGCTACTATGTGGGGCACTATATGGGGGCATTGGCTACTATGTGGGGCACTATATGGGGATTGGCTACTATGTGGGGCACTATATGGGGGCATTGGATACTATGTGGGGCACTATATGGGGGATTGGCTACTATGTGGGGCATATATGGGGGCATTAGCTACTATGTGGGGCACTATATGGGGGATTGGCTTCTATGTGGGGCATATATGGGGGATTGGATAATATGTGGGGCACTATATGGGGGCATTGGCTACTATGTGGGGCGCTATATGGGGGGATTGTCTACTATGTGAGGCACTATATGGGGGCATTGGCTACTATGTGGGGCACTATATGGGGCATTGGCTACTATGTGGGGCGCTATATGGGGGGATTGTCTACTATGTGGGGCACTATATGGGGGCATTGGCTACTATGTGGGGCACTATATGGGGGCATTGGCTACTATGTGGGGTACTATATGGAGCATTGGCTACTATGTGGGGCATATATGGGGGATTGGATAATATGTGGGGCACTATATGGGGGCATTGGCTACTATGTGGGGCGCTATATGGGGGATTGTCTACTATGTGGGGCACTATATGGGGGCATTGGCTACTATGTGGGGCACTATATGGGGGCATTGGCTACTATGTGGGGTACTATATGGAGCATTGGCTACTATGTGGGGCACTATATGAGGGCATTGGCTACTATGTGGGGCACTATATGGGGGCATTGGCTACTATGTGGGGCACTATATGGGGCATTGGCTACTATGTGGGGCGCTATATGGGGGGATTGTCTACTATGTGGGGCACTATATGGGGGCATTGGCTACTATGTGGGGCACTATATGGGGGCATTGGCTACTATGTGGGGTACTATATGGAGCATTGGCTACTATGTGGGGCACTATATGAGGGCATTGGCTACTATGTGGGGCACTATATGGGGGCATTGGCTACTATGTGGGGCACTATATGGGGGATTGGCTACTATGTGGGGCACTATATGGGGGCATTGGCTACTATGTGGGGCACTATATGGGGGCATTGGCTACTATGTGGGGCACTATATGGGGGGATTGTCTACTATGTGGGGCACTATATGGGGGCATTGGCTACTATGTGGGGCACTATATGGGGGGCATTGGCTACTATGTGGGGTACTACATGGAGCATTGGCTACTATGTGGGGCACTATATGAGGGCATTGGCTACTATGTGGGGCACTATATGGGGGATTGGCTACTATGTGGGGCACTATATGGGGGCATTGGCTACTATGTGGGGCACTATATGGGGGCATTGGCTACTATGTGGACACTATATGGGGGATTGGAGGAGCGGCCTAAAAGAGCCAAGGAGAGGCCTGAGAGCAGCCTGAGGAGGGGCCTGAGAGAGCCGAGGAGGGGCCTGAGAGAGCCGAGGAGAGGCCTGAGGATACACCGCCACTATCCAGGATACACCACTACTATACATCCTTACTATACAGGATACGCCCCCACTATACAGGATACACCCCCACTATACAGGATACACCGCCACTATACAGGATACACCGCCACTATACAGGATACACCCCCACTATACATCCTAACTAGACAGGATACACCCCCACTATACAGGATATACCCCCACTATAACAGGATACACCCCCACTATACAGGATACACCCTCACTATACAGGATACACCGCCACTATACAGGATACACCCCCACTATACAGGATACACCGCCACTATACAGGATACACCCCCACTATACAGGATACACCCTCACTATACAGGATACACCCCCACTATACAGGATACACTGCCATTATACAGGATACACCCTCACTATACAGGATACACCCCCACTATACAGGATACACCCCCACTATACAGGATATACCCCCACTATACAGGATACACCGCCACTATACAGGATACACCCCCACTATACAGGATACACCCCCACTATACAGGATACACCCCCACTATACAGGATACACCGCCACTATACAGGATACACCCCCACTATACAGGATACACCCTCACTATACAGGATACACCGCCACTATACAGGATACACCCCCACTATACAGGATACACCGCCACTATACAGGATACACCGCCACTATACAGGATACACCCCCACTATACAGGATACACCCCCACTATACATCCTTACTATACAGGATACACCGCCACTATACATCCTTACTATACAGGATACACCGCCACTATACAGGATACACCCCCACTATACAGGATACACCCCTACTATACAGTATACACCGCCACTATACAGGATACACCGCCACTATACAGGATACACCCCCACTATACAGGATACACCCCCACTATACAGGATACACTGCCATTATACAGGATACACCCCCACTATACAGGATACACCCCCACTATACAGGATACACCGCCATTATACAGGATACACCCCCACTATACAGGATACACCCCCACTATACAGGATACACCGCCATTATACAGGATACACCACTACTATACATCCTTACTATACAGGATACACTGCCATTATACAGGATACACCCCCACTATACAGGATACACCCCCACTATACAGGATACACCCCCACTATACAGGATACACCCCCACTATACAGGATACACCGCCAATATACAGGATACACCCCCACTATACAGGATACACCCCCACTATACAGGATACACCGCCACTATACAGGATACACCCCCACTATACAGGATACACTGCCATTATACAGGATACACCCTCACTATACAGGATACACCCCCACTATACAGGATACACTCCCACTATACAGGATATACCCCCACTATACAGGATACACCCCCACTATACAGGATACACCACCACTATACAAGATACACCCTCACTATACAGGATACACCCTCACTATACAGGATACACCCCCACTATACAGGATACACCCCCACTATACATCCTTACTATACAGGATACACCGCCACTATACAGGATACACCCCCACTATACAGGATACACCCTCACTATACAGGATACACCCCCACTATACAGTATACACCGCCACTATACAGGATACACCCCCACTATACAGGATACACCGCCACTATACAGGATACACCGCCACTATACAGGATACACCCCCACTATACAGGATACACCCCCACTATACATCCTTACTATACAGGATACACCGCCACTATACAGGATACACCCCCACTATACAGGATACACCCCTACTATACAGTATACACCGCCACTATACAGGATACACCGCCACTATACAGGATACACCCCCACTATACAGGATACACCCCCACTATACAGGATACACTGCCATTATACAGGATACACCCCCACTATACAGGATACACCCCACTATACAGGATACACCGCCATTATACAGTATACACCCCCACTATACAGGATACACCCCCACTATACAGGATACACCGCCATTATACAGGATACACCACTACTATACATCCTTACTATACAGGATACACCCCCACTATACAGGATACACCGCCATTATACAGGATACACCCCCACTATACAGGATACACCCCCACTATACAGGATACACCCCCACTATACAGGATACACCCCCACTATACAGGATACACCCCCACTATACAGGATACACCCCCACTATACAGGATACACCCCCACTATACAGGATACACCCCCACTATACAGGATACACCCCCACTATACAGGATACACTGCCATTATACAGGATACACCCTCACTATACAGGATACACCCCCACTATACAGGATACACCCCCACTATACAGGATACACCCCCACTATACAGGATACACCCCCACTATACAGGATACACCACCACTATACAAGATACACCCTCACTATACAGGATACACCCTCACTATACAGGATACACCCCCACTATACAGGATACACCCCCACTATACATCCTTACTATACAGGATACACCGCCACTATACAGGATACACCCCCACTATACAGGATACACTGCCATTATACAGGATACACCGCCACTATACAGGATACACCCCCACTATACAGGATACACCCCCACTATACAGGATACACCCCCACTATACAGGATACACCCTCACTATACAGGATACACCCCCACTATACAGGATACACCGCCACTATACAGGATACACCCCCACTATACAGGATACACTGCATTATACAGGATACACCGCCATTATACAGGATACACCCCCACTATACAGGATACACCCCCACTATACAGGATACACCAACACTATACAGGATACACCCCCACTATACAGGATACACCCCCACTATACATCCTTACTATACAGGATACACCGCCACTATACAGGATACACCCCCACTATACAGGATACACCCCCACTATACATCCTTACTATACAGGATACACCGCCACTATACAGGATACACCCCCACTATACAGGATACACCCCCACTATACATCCTTACTATACAGGATACACCGCCACTATACAGGATACACCGCCACTATACAGAATACACCCCCACTATTCAGGATACACCGCCACTATACAGGATACACCGCCACTATACAGAATACACCGCCACTATACAGGATACACCGCCACTATACAGGATACACCGCCACTATACAGGATACACCGCCATTATACAGGATACACCCTCACTATACAGGATACACCGCCACTATACAGGATACACCCCCACTATACAGAATACACCCCCACTATTCAGGATACACCGCCACTATACAGGATACACCGCCACTATACAGGATACACCCCCACTATACAGGATACACCCCCACTATACAGGATACACTGCCATTATACAGGATACACCCCCACTATACAGGATACACCCCCACTATACAGGATACACCCTCACTATACAGGATACACTGCCATTATACAGGATACACCGCCATTATACAGGATACACCCCCACTATACATGATACACCCTCACTATACAGGATACACCCCCAATATACAGAATACACCCCACTATACAGGATACACCCCCACTATACAGGATACACCCCCACTATACAGGATACACCCCCACTATACAGGATACACCCCCACTATACATCCTTACTATACAGGATACACCGCCACTATACATCCTTACTATACAGGATACACCGCCACTATACAGGATACACCCCCACTATACAGGATACACCCCCACTATACATCCTTACTATACAGGATACACCGCCACTATACAGGATACACCCCCACTATACAGGATATACCCCCACTATACAGGATACTTTACCTCAACTACAAGCGGCGAAGTAACTCACAAGATTATACTGTTGCGTCGCACTGACCTGTACTCCTGTCACTGTCCTGTTGCGTTGCACTGACCTGTACTCCTGTCACTGTCCTGTTGCGTCGCATTGACCTGTACTCCTTTCACTGTCCTGTTGCGTCGCACTGACTTGTACTCCTGTCACTGTCCTGTTCTCCTGTCACCATCCTGTTGCGTCGCATTGACCTGTACTCCTGTCACCGTCCTGTTGCGTCGCACTGACCTGTACTCCTGTCACTGTCCTGTTGCGTCGCACTGACCTGTACTCCTGTCACCGTCCTGTTCTCCTGTCACCGTCCTGTTGCGTCGCATTGACCTGTACTCCTGTCACTGTCCTGTTCTCCTGTCACCGTCCTGTTGCGTCGCATTGACCTGTACTCCTGTCACTGTCTTGTTGCATCGTACTGACCTGTACTCCTGTCACCGTCCTGTTGCGTCGCATTGACCTGTACTCCTGTCACTGTCCTGTTGCGTCGCATTGACCTGTACTCCTGTCACCGTCCTGTTTGCATCACATTGACCTGTTCTGTCACTGTCCTGTTGCGTCGCATTGACCTGTTCTCCTGTCACCGTTCTGTTGCGTCGCATTGACCTATACTCCTGTCACCGTCCTGTTGCGTCGCATTGACCTGTACTCCTGTCACCGTCCTGTTGCATCGCATTGACCTATACTCCTGTCACCGTCCTGTTGCGTCACATTGACCTGTACTCCTGTCACTGTCCTGTTGCGTCGCATTGACCTGTACTCCTGTCACCGTCCTGTTGCGTCGCATTGACCTGTACTCCTGTCACTGTCCTGTTGCGTCGCACAGACCTGTACTCCTGTCACGTCGCTGTAACGACTGGAGTCGTGGATCCTCTGTACCGTCACCAGCGATGGCATAAACCGCACCAGGGAGCGGAGTCTAAGCGGCCGCTGGTTTTCACCAGAGCCTGCCGCAAGGCGGGATGGGCTTGCTGCGGCAGGCGACCCCCAGGTCGCTACCCCTGGTTTGGTTTGCTAGTGACGGCAGGCGAGGTGAGCAGGAGCAATAGGCAGGAGAACGTGCAGACAGTGGTCTTAGGCGAGACCGCAGGTGGCAGAGGCAATGGACAGGAACAACGGACAAGGGCAGCGGACAGGAACAACGGACAAGGGCAGCGGACAGGAACAATGGGCAGCTGGGCCAAAATGCTATGGGAAGCATATAGAGGCTCCAACATGAGGGACAGGGCATGCTGGGATTTATAGGGAGTGATTCTGTGCAACTACCAATTAGGGGCAGACTGGCCCTTTAAATCTGTGACAGCCGGCGCGCGTGTGCCCTAGGAGGCGGGGATACGCACGGCGTCCGGGACAGACGGAGACAGGAGCGGGGCAAGGTAAGACGACCCCGGGGGCCGAACTAGTCGCAGCGGCGGGTCCCTGCGCCTGGACACTGGCGGCTGCTGAACACGAGGAGGGAGTGCAGCGGCGGCCTGGAGCACGGGACGCCGCCGCAGCCCTGACAGTCGCACTGACCTGTACTCCTGTCACCGTCCTGTTGCGTCGCACTGACCTGTACTCCTGTCACCGTCCTGTTGCGTCGCACTGACCTGTACTCCTGTCACCGTCCTGTTGCGTCGCACTGACCTGTACTCCTGTCACCGTCCTGTTGCGTCGCACTGACCTGTACTCCTGTCACCGTCCTGTTGCGTCGCACTGACCTGTACTCCTGTCACCGTCCTGTTGCGTCGCACTGACCTGTACTCCTGTCACCGTCCTGTTGCGTCGCACTGACCTGTACTCCTGTCACCGTCCTGTTGCGTCCCACTGACCTGTACTCCTGTCACCGTCCTGTTGCGTCCCACTGACCTGTACTCATGTCACCGTCCTGTTGCGTCGCACTGACCTGTACTCCTGTCACCGTCCTGTTGCGTCGCACTGACCTGTACTCCTGTCACCGTCCTGTTGCGTCGCACTGACCTGTACTCCTGTCACCGTCCTGTTGCGTCGCACTGACCTGTACTCCTGTCACCGTTCTGTTGCGTCGCACTGACCTGTACTCCTGTCACTGTCCTGTTGCGTCGCATTGACCTGTACTCCTGTCACCGTCCTGTTGCGTCGCACTGACCTGTACTCCTGTCACCGTCCTGTTTTATTGCTCTATGTTCTTCCAAGTAAACTGTTCTATTTTTATTCCAAGCATTGCACTCTGGCCTGCGCGCGCACACACACACAAACGCACGCACACGCACACACACGGACACCCGAATTTGTTCTGTGTTGCTGTGGTGCCAACTGTGCGGAGTGGGTCCTACACCACTTCAGGCTTCCGTGACAACTGCCCAGGTGGCCCTACACCCACTCAGCCACCACACCCCATACCAGCTGACCTGGCAGGGAGGCCAAACCTTTCCCCCTCAGGCCTGCCGCAACGCTACCCACAAGTTTACGAACATTAATGAATTTATTACAAGGGATTTCCTAATATCGTCGCACCAGCAGGGGGCAGTGTATCAAATGGAGATATATATACACACTCATACAGGAGGATAATAAGTATATAATACACTGCTGTATACCTACACAGAATGGAGAGATATATACACACTCATACAGGAGGATAATAAGTATATAATACACTGCTGTATACCTACACAGAATGGGGAGATATATACACACTCATGCAGGAGGAGGATAATAAGTATATAATACACTGCTGTATACCTACACAGAATGGAGAGAGATATACACACTCATACAGGAGGAGGATAATAAGTATATAATACACTGCTGTATACCTACACAGAATGGGGATATACACACTCATACAGGAGGATAATAAGTATATAATACACTGCTGTATACCTACACAGAATGGAGAGATATATACACACTCATACAGGAGGATAATAAGTATATAATACACTGCTATATACCTACACAGAATGGAGAGATATATACACACTCATACAGGAGGATAATAAGTATATAATACACTGCTGTATACCTACACAGAATGGAGAGATATATACACACTCATACAGGAGGGGATAATAAGTATATAATACACTGCTGTATACCTACACAGAATGGAGAGAGATATACACACTCATACAGGAGGATAATAAGTATATAATACACTGCTGTATACCTACACAGAATGGGGATATACACACTCATACAGGAGGATAATAAGTATATAATACACTGCTGTATACCTACACAGAATGGAGAGATATATACACACTCATACAGGAGGATAATAAGTATATAATACACTGCTATATACCTACACAGAATGGAGAGATATATACACACTCATACAGGAGGATAATAAGTATATAATACACTGCTGTATACCTACACAGAATGGAGAGATATATACACACTCATACAGGAGGGGGATAATAAGTATATAATACACTGCTGTATACCTACACAGAATGGAGAGATATATACACACTCATAAAGGAGGATAATAAGTAGATAATACACTGCTGTATACCTACACAGAATGGAGAAAGATATACACACTCATACAGGAGGATAATAAGTATATAATACACTGCTGTATACCTACACAGAATGGGGAGATATATACACACTCATACAGGAGGATAATAAGTATATAATACACTGCTGTATACCTACACAGAATGGAGAGATATATACACACACTCATACAGGAGGATAATAAGTATATAATACACTGCTGTATACCTACACAGAATGGAGAGATATATACACACTCATGCAGGAGGAGGATAATAAGTATATAATACACTGCTGTATACCTACACAGAATGGAGAGAGATATACACACTCATGCAGGAGGAGGATAATAAGTATATAATACACTGCTGTATACCTACACAGAATGGAGAGATATATACACACTCATACAGGAGGATAATAAGTATATAATACACTGCTGTATACCTACACAGAATGGGGATATACACACTCATACAGGAGGATAATAAGTATATAATACACTGCTGTATACCTACACAGAATGGAGAGATATATACACACTCATACAGGAGGATAATAAGTATATAATACACTGCTGTATACCTACACAGAATGGAGAGATATATACACACACTCATACAGGAGGATAATAAGTATATAATACACTGCTGTATACCTACACAGAATGGGGAGATATATACACACTCATGCAGGAGGAGGATAATAAGTATATAATACACTGCTGTATACCTACACAGAATGGAGAGATATATACACACTCATACAGGAGGATAATAAGTATATAATACACTGCTGTATACCTACACAGAATGGGGATATACACACTCATACAGGAGGATAATAAGTATATAATACACTGCTGTATACCTACACAGAATGGAGAGATATATACACACTCATACAGGAGGATAATAAGTATATAATACACTGCTATATACCTACACAGAATGGAGAGATATATACACACTCATACAGGAGGATAATAAGTATATAATACACTGCTGTATACCTACACAGAATGGAGAGATATATACACACTCATACAGGAGGGGGATAATAAGTATATAATACACTGCTGTATACCTACACAGAATGGAGAGATATATACACACTCATACAGGAGGATAATAAGTAGATAATACACTGCTGTATACCTACACAGAATGGAGAGAGACATACCACACTCATACAGGAGGATAATAAGTATATAATACACTGCTGTATACCTACACAGAATGGAGAGATATATACACACACTCATACAGGAGGATAATAAGTATATAATACACTGCTGTATACCTACACAGAATGGAGAGATATATACACACTCATACAGGAGGATAATAAGTATATAATACACTGCTGTATACCTACACAGAATGGAGAGATATATACACACACTCATACAGGAGGATAATAAGTATATAATACACTGCTGTATACCTACACAGAATGGAGAGATATATACACACTCATGCAGGAGGAGGATAATAAGTATATAATACACTGCTGTATACCTACACAGAATGGAGAGAGATATACACACTCATGCAGGAGGAGGATAATAAGTATATAATACACTGCTGTATACCTACACAGAATGGAGAGATATATACACACTCATACAGGAGGATAATAAGTATATAATACACTGCTGTATACCTACACAGAATGGGGATATACACACTCATACAGGAGGATAATAAGTATATAATACACTGCTGTATACCTACACAGAATGGAGAGATATATACACACTCATACAGGAGGATAATAAGTATATAATACACTCCTGTATACCTACACAGAATGGGGAGATATATACACACTCATGCAGGAGGAGGATAATAAGTATATAATACACTGCTGTATACCTACACAGAATGGAGAGATATATACACACTCATACAGGAGGATAATAAGTATATAATACACTGTTGTATACCTACACAGAATGGGGATATACACACTCATACAGGAGGATATTAAGTATATAATACACTGCTGTATACCTACACAGAATGGAGAGATATATACACACTCATACAGGAGGATAATAAGTATATAATACACTGCTATATACCTACACAGAATGGAGAGATATATACACACTCATACAGGAGGATAATAAGTATATAATACACTGCTGTATACCTACACAGAATGGAGAGATATATACACACTCATACAGGAGGGGGATAATAAGTATATAATACACTGCTGTATACCTACACAGAATGGAGAGATATATACACACTCATACAGGAGGGGGATAATAAGTATATAATACACTGCTGTATACCTACACAGAATGGAGAGATATATACACACTCATACAGGAGGATAATAAGTAGATAATACACTGCTGTATACCTACACAGAATGGAGAGAGATATACACACTCATACAGGAGGATAATAAGTATATAATACACTGCTGTATACCTACACAGAATGGAGAGATATATACACACACTCATACAGGAGGATAATAAGTATATAATACACTGCTGTATACCTACACAGAATGGAGAGATATATACACACACTCATACAGGAGGATAATAAGTATATAATACACTGCTGTATACCTACACAGAATGGAGAGATATATACACACTCATGCAGGAGGAGGATAATAAGTATAATACACTGCTGTATACCTACACAGAATGGAGAGAGATATACACATTCATGCAGGAGGAGGATAATAAGTATATAATACACTGCTGTATACCTACACAGAATGGAGAGATATATACACACTCATACAGGAGGATAATAAGTATATAATACACTGCTGTATACCTACACAGAATGGGGATATACACACTCATACAGGAGGATAATAAGTATATAATACACTGCTGTATACCTACACAGAATGGAGAGATATATATACACACACTCATACAGGAGGATAATAAGTATATAATACACTGCTGTATACCTACACAGAATGGGGAGATATATACACACTCATGCAGGAGGAGGATAATAAGTATATAATACACTGCTGTATACCTACACAGAATGGAGAGATATATACACACTCATACAGGAGGATAATAAGTATATAATACACTGTTGTATACCTACACAGAATGGGGATATACACACTCATACAGGAGGATATTAAGTATATAATACACTGCTGTATACCTACACAGAATGGAGAGATATATACACACTCATACAGGAGGATAATAAGTATATAATACACTGCTATATACCTACACAGAATGGAGAGATATATACACACTCATACAGGAGGATAATAAGTATATAATACACTGCTGTATACCTACACAGAATGGAGAGATATATACACACTCATACAGGAGGGGGATAATAAGTATATAATACACTGCTGTATACCTACACAGAATGGAGAGATATATACACACTCATACAGGAGGATAATAAGTAGATAATACACTGCTGTATACCTACACAGAATGGAGAGAGATATACACACTCATACAGGAGGATAATAAGTATATAATACACTGCTGTATACCTACACAGAATGGAGAGATATATACACACACTCATACAGGAGGATAATAAGTATATAATACACTGCTGTATACCTACACAGAATGGAGAGATATATACACACTCATGCAGGAGGAGGATAATAAGTATATAATACACTGCTGTATACCTACACAGAATGGGGATATACACACTCATACAGGAGGATAATAAGTATATAATACACTGCTGTATACCTACACAGAATGGAAAGATATATACACACTCATACAGGAGGATAATAAGTATATAATACACTGCTATATACCTACACAGAATGGAGAGATATATACACACTCATACAGGAGGATAATAAGTATATAATACACTGCTGTATACCTACACAGAATGGAGAGATATACACACTCATACAGGAGGGGGATAATAAGTATATAATACACTGCTGTATACCTACACAGAATGGAGAGATATATACACACTCATACAGGAGGATAATAAGTATATAATACACTGCTGTATACCTACACAGAATGGAGAGATATATACACACACTCATACAGGAGGATAATAAGTATATAATACACTGCTGTATACCTACACAGAATGGAGAGATATATACACACTCATGCAGGAGGAGGATAATAAGTATATAATACACTGCTGTATACCTACACAGAATGGAGAGATATATACACACTCATACAGGAGGAGGATAATAAGTATATAATACACTGCTGTATACCTATTTGGTGGGGTGTAATACTTCTGGTCGGTAACTTCACATGTGAGAGACAGAATCTATAGAACATTCTGGATACTGCTCAGTCAGCGCTGTGGTCTTGGCCTTGGTGGAGGGTGGGAGTGTGATGAGTGTGCGGACAGGTGATTGTTATACCGGTAATGAGATGACACAGGTGCAGGTAATCCAGAGGAGGCGGAGCTTCTTATAGAGAAACATAGGGGCCATCTTATAAAGAGTGATCAGCTTAAGGGGACAAACCCACACGCCGTATACGCAGCAGATATGATGGTGAAGACTTGATGCTGTGTCCAGTTATTTAGATCTAATCTGCTGCGTATCTGCTGCGTTTTTACTGCGTATCGCAGCAATAAATACGCTGCGTATACGGTGTGTGTGTTTGTACCCTAAGAGCAATTATTTGCACAGTCAATATTTGCCTAGAAAATGGACTTTATCCCCAAAACACATTTCAGCATCATTGCAGCCCGGCCTTACAGGGAGCAGCTAACATTGTTTCAGTGATCGCTCCAGTAACACAGGTGTGGGTGTTGATAAGGACAGGGCTGGAGATCAAATTGTCATGATTAAGTAAGAATGACACCACTGGCCACTTTAAAAGGAGGCTGGTGCTTGGCATCATTGTTTCTCTTCTGTTACCATGGTTATCTCTAAAGAAACACGTGCAGTCATCACGTGGAAAGGTCCAGGGAGTGGACTGCTGAGGACTGGGGGAAAGGTCCAGGGAGCGGACTGAGGACTGGGGGAAAGGTCCAGGGAGAGGACTGCTGAGGACTGGGGGAAAGGTCCAGGGAGAGGACTGCTGAGGACTGGGGGAAAGGTCCAGGGAGTGGACTGCTGAGGACTGGGGGAAAGGTCCAGGGAGAGGACTGCTGAGGACTGGGGGAAAGGTCCAGGGAGAGGACTGCTGAGGACTGGGGGAAAGGTCCAGGGAGTGGACTGCTGAGGACTGGGGGAAAGGTCCAGGGAGTGGACCGCTGAGGACTGGGGGAAAGGTCCAGGGAGTGGACCGCTCAGGACTGGGGGAAAGGTCCAGGGAGTGGACCGCTGAGGACTGGGGGAAAGGTCCAGGGAGTGGACTGCTGAGGACTGGGGAAAGGTCCAGGGAGTGGACTGCTGAGGACTGGAGGAAAGGTCCAGGGATTGGACCGCTGAGGACTGGGGGAAAGGTCCAGGGAGTGGACCGCTGAGGACTGGGGGAAAGGTCCAGGGAGCGGACTGCTGAGGACTGGGGGAAAGGTCCAGGGAGTGGACTGCTGAGGACTGGAGGAAAGGTCCAGGGAGCGGACTGCTAAGGACTGGGGGAAAGGTTCAGGGAGCGGACTGCTGAGGACTGGGGGAAAGGTCCAGGGAGAGGACTGCTGAGGACTGGGGGAAAGGTCCAGGGAGAGGACTGCTGAGGACCTGGGGGAAAGGTCCAGGGAGTGGACCGCTGAGGACTGGGGGAAAGGTCCAGGGAGTGGACCGCTCAGGACTGGGGGAAAGGTCCAGGGAGTGGACCGCTGAGGACTGGGGGAAAGGTCCAGGGAGAGGACTGCTGAGGACTGGGGGAAAGGTCCAGGGAGTGGACTGCTGAGGACTGGAGGAAAGGTCCAGGGATTGGACCGCTGAGGACTGGGGGAAAGGTCCAGGGAGTGGACCGCTGAGGACTGGGGGAAAGGTCCAGGGAGTGGACTGCTGAGGACTGGGGGAAAGGTCCAGGGAGCGGACTGCTGAGGACTGGGGGAAAGTCATTGTCTCTGATGAATCCCCTTTCCGATTGTTTGGGACATCTGGAAAACAGCTTATTGGGAGAAGACGAGGTGAGCGCTACCACCAGTCTTGTCTCATGCCGACTGTAACCGGCATCCTGATACCATTCATGTGTGGGGTTGCTTCTCAGCCAAGGGAATCGGCTCTCACAGTCTCATAGCCTAAAAACACGGCCATGAATAAAGAATGGGACCAGAATGTCTCCAAGAGCAACTTCTCCCAACCGTCCGAGAGCAGTTTGGCCACCAACAATGCCTTTTCCAGCATGATGGAGCACATTGCCATAAAGCAAAGGTGATAACTAAATGGCTCAGGGAAGAAAACATAGAGATTTGGGTCCATGGCCTGGAAACTCCCCTGATCTTAATCCCATTGAGAACTTGTGGTCAATCATCAAGAGACGGGTGGACAAACAAAAACCAACAAGTTCTGACAAAATGCGAGCAGTGATTGTACAAGAATGGACGGCTATCAGTCAGGATTTGGTCCAGAAGTTGTGTGAGAGCAGCCGGGGAGAATTGCAGAGGTCCTGAAGAAGAAGCCGCAACACTGCAAATAGTGACTTGCTGCAGTAACTCATCTACCTGTCAGTATAAGATTCTGTTACTCATAATATGATTGGAATTATATTTCTGTATGTGATAAAAACATCTGACAAACACACAGAAAAACCAGAGGGCAGAGGATCATGGGAAAATAGAAGATTTGTGTCATTCTCAAAACTTTTGGCTATGACTGTATACCCATAGTGCAGGTATATAGACCCATACTGCAGGTATATAGAGCCATAGTGCAGATATATAGATCCATAGTGCAGGTATATAGAGCCATAGTACAGGTATATAGTCCCATAGTACAGGTATATAGACCCATACTGCAGGTATATAGACCCATAGTACAGGTATATAGACCCATAGTACAGGTATATAAATTTATAGTACAGGTATATAGACCCATAGTACAGGTATATAGTCCCATAGTACAGGTATATAGACCCATACTGCAGGTATATAGACCCATAGTACAGGTATATAAATTTATAGTACAGGTATATAGTCCCATAGTACAGGTATATAGACCCATACTGCAGGTATATAGACCCATAGTACAGGTATATAGACCCATAGTACAGGTATATAAATTTATAGTACAGGTATATAGACCCATAGTACAGGTATATAGATCCATAGTACAGGTATAAAGATCCATAGTAAAGGTATATAGACCCATAGTACAGGTATATAGATCCATAGTACAGGTATATAGACCCATAGTACAGATATATAGATCCATAGTACAGGTATAAAGATCCATAGTAAAGGTATATAGACCCATAGTACAGGTATATAGATCCATAGTACAGGTATATAGATCCATAGTACAGGTATATAGATCCATAGTACAGGTATATAGTCCAATAGTACAGGTATATAGATCCATAGTACAGGTATATAGATCCATAGTACAGGTATATAGACCCATACTGCAGGTATATAGACCCATAGTACAGCTATATAGACCCATAGTACAGCTATATAGACCCATAGTACAGCTATATAGACCCATAGTACAGCTATATAGACCCATAGTACAGCTATATAGACCCATATTACAGGTATATAGACCCATAGTACAGGTATATAGATCCATAGTACAGGTATATAGATCCATAGTACAGGTATATAGTCCAATAGTACAGGTATATAGATCCATAGTACAGGTATATAGATCCATAGTACAGGTATATAGATCCATAGTACAGGTATATAGTCCCATAGTACAGCTATATAGACCCATACTGCAGGTATATAGACCCATAGTACAGCTATATAGACCCATATTACAGGTATATAGACCCATAGTACAGGTATATAGACCCATAGTACAGGTATATAGACCCATAGTACAGGTATATAGACCCATAGTACAGGTATATGCAGTCGGTTTCCGGTCACTCCCCCCCAGGGTACCTCGGCCTCACACCTGCTCATCCGCAACTCTCAGGAGACCTTTATTCCACTAGAAATGTCCGGAACAAGTTACATATTTACATTCAAGTTTTATCCACTGTGAGATTTGTGCCCCGCCCCCGTGTGGCCGTCGATGACCCCTGACCCCCCCCCACCACCACCACCAAGTTGGAAGTCAGTTGGAACATTTAATAAGTTCAATAAAGTTTCAAAAATATATTGATGTGATGTCCAGATCCATTGTCCAGGACTCTAGTGGGGGTCCAGGGCTGCTGGGCTCGGGTGGCGCCCCCCGCAGTCCTCCTGCAATGCTAGGTCATGTAACCCGTGTACTCGGCCCAGGGACGTAATAACACGGCAGGGGGTGAGAAGACTGCAATCAGTCGCATCTGTAACCAGGAGGTGTGGCTGTGTGCCAGGGTGGGATCTGATTGGTCGTTGCAGGCGGCTTCATCCTAGCAGACCAATCTAGAAGGCTGGGTTCACACTACACTTTTTTTTTTAAATCCGTTTTTCCATTGGCTTCCATTATAAAAAAAAAACAAAAACAGATCAACGTGCACCCGTTTTTTTATATACAGAAAAACGACCATGTTTGTATAATAGAAAAACGGGTCAAAATGGAGGCACACAAATTCGTCTCAAAAATGCATGAAAAAAAAAAGCAGTGTGAACCCAGCCTTAATCTCGTGCAGGAGGCGGGAGAGGTTATGAGACCCAGAAGCATGTTGGGACCGCTAGACCCCACAGAGAAGCCGAAGATATCTACAATATGTGAATGAGCATGACCACAACTGAGGTGCAAGCATGAACACAACAGATGCGGGAGCATGACCACAACTGGGGTGCAAGCATGACCACAACTGATGCGGGAGCATGACCACCACTGATGCGAGACCATGACCACAACTGGGGTGCAAGCATGACCACAACTGGGGTGCAAGCATGACCACAACTGGGGTGCAAGCATGACCACAACTGGGGTGCAAGCATGACAACAAATGAGGTGCAAGCATGACCACAACTGATGCGGGAGCATGACCACAACTGAGGTGCAAGCATGACCACAACTGGGGTGTAAGCATGACCACAGCTGATGCCGGAGCATGACCACAACTGAGGTGCAAGCAGGACCACAACTGAGGTCCAAGCACGACCACAACTGATGTGGGAGCATGACCACAACTGGGGTGCAAGCATGACCACAACTGATGTGGGAGCATGAGAACTGGGGTGCAAGTATGACAATGTTTGCACCTCAGCTGTTGTCATGCTCCCGCCTCAGTTGTGTTCATGCTTGCACCCCAGTTGTGGTCATGCTCCCACATCAGTTGTGGTCATGCTTGCACCTTAGTTGTGGTCATGCTTGCACCCCAGTTGTGCTCATGCTTGCAGCCCAGTTGTGCTCATGCTTGCACCTCAGTTGTGGTCATGCTCCCACATCAGTTGTGGTCGTGCTTGGACCTCAGTTGTGGTCATGCTTGAACCTTAGTTGTGGTCATGCTTGAATCTTAGTTGTGGTCATGCTTGCACCCCAGTTGTGGTCATGCTTGCACCCCAGTTGTGGTCATGCTTACACCTCAGTTGTGGTCATGCTTGCACCCCAGATGCGGTCATGCTCGCACCCCAGATGCGGTCATGCTTGCACCCCAGATGTGGCCATGCTTGCACCCCAGTTGTGGTCATGCTCGCACCCCAGTTGTGGTCATGCTTGCACCTCTGTTGTGGTTATGTCCTTCTATAAGATGTGCCAATATCTAGGCCCCTCCATACGAATAATGGCCACACAGATCCAACATGGAAACATGGCAGATGGATTTCAGCAGGTGACGGAGCTCAGCTGCAGCTGATGACGGATCTCGCAGGCTTTTGATGGACCTAGCGCACATTCTACACCAGTCTGTGGAATTATCCAGATAACGCAACGAACAACATTTAAAGAACCAGCGAATGATAAACGGTGCGGCATCATCCATGACACCCGGGGAGGAGCCTTCACGTCCCTTCTCCGGCCGTCGTCTGACCAGTCTGCTGCTGCGGTGCAGGGGTTGTCACATCCGTCTCCAACTCCCGAGTGAAGATGACAGCGTCTCCACTGACGTTAATGAGACACTGCGCCTAAAAGGGGAGGACAGAAAGGTAGAAGGACTCAGGACTCTGAGGGGAATTTATGAGAACGGCCAAATCGGACCCTGCTCTTAAAGGGGGGAGTTCAGCAGAAATTTTTTTCTTTCAAATCACCTGGTATCAGAAAGTTATACAGACTTGTAATTTACTTCTATATAAAACTCTCCAGTCTTCTGATACTAATCAGCTGCTGTATGTCCTGCAGGAAGTGGTGTATTCTCTCCAGTCTGACACAGTGCTCTCTGCTGCCACCTCTGTCCATGTCAGAAACTGTCCAGAGCAGCAAAAAATCCCCGTAGAAAACCTCTCCTGCTCTGGACAGTGACATGGACAGAGGTGGCAGCAGAGAGCACTGTGTCACATTGGAGAGAATACACCACTTCCTGCAGGACATACAGCAGCTGATAAGTACTGGAAGACTGCAGATTTTTCCCTGCCTGCCCAATGAGGTGAGGAGAAATAGCCGACATAAGCCAGGGAGAAGAGCTGAATCTGTGCCTTCTCCCTCATAGTGACTAGAGGGGTCCGGCCGTCATACATTATGCCCCTCCCATAATTGGGCGGGTAGGACCCCCATGGCGTTGCCCACATGCTCCTACTACATGTACTAGAGCAACCATCCACTCACCTGGTTCTTATTGGTGTACTCCATAAAGACGCATTGCTTCATAATGTAGGAGACCACCGCGTTCCCCCCGAGAGCAGCGACATGGGCGCGAACCATGGCAAAGACTTCACATATGAAGGTGTTGAGGAAGCCGCTCACTCCTCCTTCCTGAGAGAACACAGCAACAGAGCTCAGGGACAATGCACGGCTCTAGCAACTTCCATCCACTTCCGGACTATCTCAGGATCACTGCAATCACTGAAGCATTATGCGGACTCTCTCAGGATCACAGCAATCACTAAAGCATTATCCGTAATATCAGAGGATCACAGGAATCACTGAAACATTATGCAGACTACCTCAGGATCACTGCAATCACTGAAGCATTCTCCAGACTATCTCAGGATCACTGAAGCATTCTCCAGACTATCTCAGGAACACTGCAATCACTAAAGAATTATCCGGACTATCTCAGGATCACTGCAATCACTAAAGAATTATCCGTACTACCTCAGGATCACTGCAATCACTAAAGAATTATCCGGACTATCTCAGGATCACTGCAATCACTAAAGAATTATCCGTAATATCAGAGGATCACAGGAATCACTGAAGCATTCTCCGGACTATCTCAGGATCACTGCAATCACTAAAGAATTATCCGTAATATCAGAGGATCACAGGAATCACTGAAGCATTCTCCGGACTATCTCAGGATCACCGCAATCACTAAAGAATTATCCGTAATATCAGAGGATCACAGGAATCACTGAAGCATTCTCCGGACTATCTCAGGATCACTGCAATCACTAAAGAATTATCCGTCCTATCTCAGGATCACTGCAATTACTGAAGCATTATCCAGACTAGGGATGCACGATGCACCATAAAAAAATCGATTCTACTATCGATTTTCGGGGCATATTTTCAGTTCGATACCAGGATTTCCTGGTATTCGATACTTTATGATAAGCCACGCTGACAGGAGACATGACAGGCAGTGAGCTGATTGCCTGTCATGTCCTCTGCGTATCCCCCCTGGTGCCCGCTCTCCCTCTCTTCGCTACTGCGGCGCTAGTTACAAATAGCCGGCACACAGCTATCGCATGTGCCGGCTGTGTAACTGTATAGCTGCCGCTGTCACACTGACAGCGGCATTACTCCCTCCTAACCTGCTCCCTATGCAGCAGGTGTCGGCTACTGTGTGTAGAAGACCCCCGCTACTAATGACTGCGGCCAGCGATCCCGCGGGCCGGCAGTCATTTAGCCTTTTAGTGCAAAGGTCAGAGCAGGGTCGGCGGCTGCAGAGGGAGAGCGGCCTGAAGAGGAGACCGGGCGAAAAGGCTGGAGATGGGGGAGGCAGGAGGAGATGCGGCCACTACATCTGGCTGAAGAGGACTGTGAGATGGGTGGGGGGCAGGCCAGGCCTCTCCCAGGACAGTCATCAGCAATGTAGGGGGTGAAGAGGGGGTCAGCATGGCTCTCACTGGGAAGGGGGGAGGGGGGCTGCAGCTTGCAGATTACCCTGCTGCCCAATCAAAGTCACCCTGCTGAGTCAGTGGTCACCATGCCATGACAGCAGGAATAGTGCAAATACAGCCCCCATCATCCCCCTGCTAGCTGGTGTGTGTGTGTTACATGACTACAGCCCCCATCATCCCCCTGCTAGCTGGTGTGTGTGTGTGTTACATGACTACAGCCCCCATCATCCCCCTGCTAGCTGGTGTGTGTGTGTGTGTTACATGACTACAGCCCCCATCATCCCCCTGCTAGCTGGTGTGTGTGTGTTACATGACTACAGCCCCCATCATCCCCCTGCTAGCTAGTGTGTGTGTTACATGACTACAGCCCCCATCCTCCCCCTGCTAGCTAGTGTGTGTGTGTTACATGACTACAGCCCCCATCATCCCCCTGCTAGCTGGTGTGTGTGTGTGTTACATGACTACAGCCCCCATCCTCCCCCTGCCAGCTAGTGTGTGTGTTACATGAATACAGCCCCCATCGTCCCCCTGCTAGCTAGTGTGTGTTACATGACTACAGCCCCCATCATCCCCTGCTAGCTAGTGTGTGTGTGTTACATGACTACAGCCCCCATCCTCCCCCTGCTAGCTAGTGTGTGTGTGTTACATGACTACAGCCCCCATCATCCCCCTGCTAGCTAGTGTTACATGACTACAGCCCCCATCCTCCCCCTGCTAGCTAGTGTGTGTGTGTTACATGACTACAGCCCCATCATCCCCCTGCTAGCTAGTGTGTGTGTTACATGACTACAGCCCCCATCCTCCCCCTGCTAGCTAGTGTGTGTGTGTTACATGACTACAGCCCCATCCTCCCCCTGCTAGGAACATAAATTGATCTCAGGATCACTGCATTCACTGAAGTATTCACGTCTGCCTCCCGGACTCACCTCACGCAGTGATGTCGTCTCCCGTATGAAGAACATGTTGATAATACCCAGATATTTGGTTATTTTGGCCCCGGGGATGAAGGAGAGAGGAGTCATCTTGACTACGGTGACGGTTGGGCTACCAAAGGCGGGTCCTGGCCGGCTCCTCAGGTGACCCTCACCCAATGGACTGGCCTTCTCCAGAGAAGTGACTGTAAGAGAAGAGAGAAGGATTGTGGGAAGGAGAGCAGCCGGGGACCATTTGGAGACAACAGAAGGTCTCACTGGCAGACAGACACCATATTGGTGAAGCTCGGCCTCGTGGCGTCAGGCAGAGGTGATGGGGGAGGAGGGATCGATGGCGGACGCTCATGCAGATCATGCCAGCGAGGTGGAGTGATGGGACATTCCTGCTAAAGAATCGCCAAAGAACGGAAAGCTGACAAAAAAAAGAGGAAGAAAAGATGGAGGAAGCGAGGAGCGCAAATCTCAAAATGATTCATCGTAAGTGGAGAGAAAAGAGGAATCACTGGACACGTAGATTGTGCTGTGCATATTCTCCAACGTGGGGGGGTCCCCTGCTACTGACCCTGGAGCCTAACCCGAGACCACCAACACGTCACGCCGGAGCATAACCAGAGACCACCAACGCATCACCCCGGAGCCTAACCCAAGACCAAACAAGTCAACCCAGAGCCTAACCAGAGACCACCAACACGTCACCCCGGAGCTTAACCCAAGACCACCAACACGTCACCCCGGAGCCTAACCCAAGACCACCAACACGTCACCCCGGAGCCTAACCCGAGACCACCAACACGTCACCCCGGAGCCTAACCCGAGACCACCACCATGTCACCTCGGAGCCTAACCCAAGACCACCAACACGTCACCCCGGAGCCTAACCCAAGACCACCAACACGTCACCCCGGAGCCTAACCCAAGACCACCAACACGTCACCCCGGAGCCTAACCCGAGACCACCAACACGTCAGCCCGGAGCCTAACCCGAGACCACCAACACGTCAGCCCGGAGCCTAACCCGAGACCACCAACGTGTCACCCCGGAGCCTAACCCGAGACCACCAACCCGTCACCCCGGAGCCTAACCCGAGACCACCAACGCGTCACCCCGGAGCCTAACTCGAGACCACCAGCACGTCACCCCGGAGCCTAACCTGAGACCATCAATGCGTCACCCGGAGCCTAACCCGAGACCACCAACGCGTCACCCCGGAGCCTAACCCAAGACCACCAACACGTCACCCCGGAGCCTAACCCGAGACCACCAACACGTCACCTCAGAGCCTAACCCGAGACCACCAGCACATCACCCCGGAGCCTAAGGGCCCTATTCCACAGTAACGATAATCGGCCGAATCGGCCCCATTCAGCCCAATTTGGCCGATTATCGTTCAGTGAAATAGAACGATCAGCCGATGATCGTGTCATCGGCTGATCGTTCATTTAGGGTCAGACCTAAAATCATTGTTCCCCCACCACGTCATACATTACCTGTCAGGTCTTCTGCTTCGCTCTGTTTTCCTCCCTGGGTCCCGCGCGCTCTAGCTTCAGAATGGCCTGTCAGCTGATGGAGCGCTCAGCCAGTCACAGGCCGGGACCCCCGCGGCCTGTGATTGGCTAAGTGGCCTGTCAGCTGACTGGCTATTCTGAAGCTAGAGCGCGCGGGACCGGGGGAGGAAGACAGAGCGGAGCAGAAGACCTGACAGGTAATGTATGCTGCAAGGGCTGCAAGGACATCGGTAACAATGTCCCTGCAGCCCTCGCTCAACGATCATCGGGCCGCGGAATAGGCCCAGTAAACGAGCAGCGATCTAGCAGATAGGCGCTCGTTTACATCGTTGATCGGGCCCGTGGAATAGGACCCTAACTCGAGACCACCAACACGTCACCCCGGAGCCTAACCCGAGACCGTCAATATGTGACCCTGGCGCCTAACTTGAGACCACCAACACGTTACCCCGGAGCCTAACCCGAGACCACCAACACGTAACCCCGGGGGCTTACCCAAGACCGCCAACACGTCACCCCGGAGCCTAACCCGAGACCACCAACACGTGACCCTGGAGCCTAACCCGAGACCGCCAACACGTGACCCTTGAGCCTAACCCGAGACCGCCAACCCACATGCCAGAGCCCAACCCAAGACCGCCAACCCACATGCCAGAGCCCAACCCGAGACCACCAACACGTCACCCCGGAGCCTAACCCGAGACCGTCAACACGTCACCCCGGAGCCTAACCCGGGACCGTCAACTCGTGACGAGGGAGCCTAACCCGAGACCGCCAACACGTCACCCCAGAGCCTAACCCGAGACCACCAACACGTCACCCAGGAGCCTAGCCCAAGACCGTCAATATGTGACCCCAGAGGCTAACACGAGAACATCAAGACGTCACCCAGGAGCCTAACCCGAGACCGCCAACACGTCACCCCAGAGACCAACCCGAGACCACCAAAACGTCACCCCGGAGCCTAACACGAGACAGTCAACACGTCACCCCGGAGCCTAACCCGAGACCACCAACACGTCACCCCGGAGCCTAACTCGAGACCACCAACACATCAGCCCGGAGCCTAACCCGAGACCGCCAACACGTCACCCCCGGAGCCTAACCCGAGACCCTCAATATGTGACCTTAGAGGCTAACGCGAGAACATCAAGACGTCACCCAGGAGCCTAACCCGAGACCGCCAACACGTCACCCCAGAGACCAACCCGAGACCACCAACACGTCACCCCGGAGCCTAACCCGAGACCACCAACACGTCACCCCGGAGCCTAACCCGAGACCACCAACACGTCACTCCAAGGCCTAACCGGAGACCGTCAACACGTCACTCCGGAGCCTAACCCGAGACCGTCAACATGTGACCCCGGAGCCTAACCCAAGAACACCAACACGTCACCCCGGAGCCTAACCCGAGACCACCAACACGTCACCTCAGAGCCTAACCCGAGACCACCAGCACATCACCCCGGAGCCTAAGGGCCCTATTCCACAGTAACGATAATCGGCCGAATCGGCCCCATTCAGCCCAATTTGGCCGATTATCGTTCAGTGAAATAGAACGATCAGCCGATGATCGTGTCATCGGCTGATCGTTCATTTAGGGTCAGACCTAAAATCATTGTTCCCCCACCACGTCATACATTACCTGTCAGGTCTTCTGCTTCGCTCTGTTTTCCTCCCTGGGTCCCGCGCGCTCTAGCTTCAGAATGGCCTGTCAGCTGATGGAGCGCTCAGCCAGTCACAGGCCGGGACCCCCGCGGCCTGTGATTGGCTAAGTGGCCTGTCAGCTGACTGGCTATTCTGAAGCTAGAGCGCGCGGGGACCGGGGGAGGAAGACAGAGCGGAGCAGAAGACCTGACAGGTAATGTATGCTGCAAGGGCTGCAAGGACATCGGTAACAATGTCCCTGCAGCCCTCGCTCAAACGATCATCGGGCCGCGGAATAGGCCCAGTAAACGAGCAGCGATCTAGCAGATAGGCGCTCGTTTACATCGTTGATCGGGCCCGTGGAATAGGACCCTAACTCGAGACCACCAACACGTCACCCCGGAGCCTAACCCGAGACCGTCAATATGTGACCCTGGCGCCTAACTTGAGACCACCAACACGTTACCCCGGAGCCTAACCCGAGACCACCAACACGTAACCCCGGGGGCTTACCCAAGACCGCCAACACGTCACCCCGGAGCCTAACCCGAGACCACCAACACGTGACCCTGGAGCCTAACCCGAGACCGCCAACACGTGACCCTTGAGCCTAACCCGAGACCGCCAACCCACATGCCAGAGCCCAACCCAAGACCGCCAACCCACATGCCAGAGCCCAACCCGAGACCACCAACACGTCACCCCGGAGCCTAACCCGAGACCGTCAACACGTCACCCCGGAGCCTAACCCGGGACCGTCAACTCGTGACGAGGGAGCCTAACCCGAGACCGCCAACACGTCACCCCAGAGCCTAACCCGAGACCACCAACACGTCACCCAGGAGCCTAGCCCAAGACCGTCAATATGTGACCCCAGAGGCTAACACGAGAACATCAAGACGTCACCCAGGAGCCTAACCCGAGACCGCCAACACGTCACCCCAGAGACCAACCCGAGACCACCAAAACGTCACCCCGGAGCCTAACACGAGACAGTCAACACGTCACCCCGGAGCCTAACCCGAGACCACCAACACGTCACCCCGGAGCCTAACTCGAGACCACCAACACATCAGCCCGGAGCCTAACCCGAGACCGCCAACACGTCACCCCGGAGCCTAACCCGAGACCCTCAATATGTGACCTTAGAGGCTAACGCGAGAACATCAAGACGTCACCCAGGAGCCTAACCCGAGACCGCCAACACGTCACCCCAGAGACCAACCCGAGACCACCAACACGTCACCCCGGAGCCTAACCCGAGACCACCAACACGTCACCCCGGAGCCTAACCCGAGACCACCAACACGTCACTCCAAGGCCTAACCGGAGACCGTCAACACGTCACTCCGGAGCCTAACCCGAGACCGTCAACATGTGACCCCGGAGCCTAACCCAAGAACACCAACACGTCACCCCGGAGCCTAACCCGAGACCCCCAACACGTCACTCCGGAGCCTAACCCGAGACCACCAACACGTCACTCCGGAGCCTAACCCGAGACCGTCAACACGTCACTCCGGAGCCTAACCCAAGACCGTCAACATGTGACCCCGGAGCCTAACCCAAGAACACCAACACGTCACCCCGGAGACTAACCCAAGACCACCAACACGTCACTCCGGAGCCTAACCCGAGACCACCAACACGTCACCCCGGAGACTAACCCAAGACCACCAACACGTCACTCCGGAGCCTAACCCGAGACCACCAACACGTCACCCCGGAGACTAACCCAAGACCACCAACACGTCACTCCGGAGCCTAACCCGAGACCACCAACATGTCACTCCAGAGCCTAACCCGAGACCGTCAACAAGTCACTCCGGAGCCTAACCCGAGACCGTCAACTCGTGACCAGGGAGCCTAACCAGAGACCGTCAACATGTGACCCCGGAGCCTAACCCGAGAACACCAACACGTCACCCCCGGACACTAACCAGAGACCACCAACACGTCACCCTGAAGCCTAACCCGAGACCACCAACACGTGACCCCGGAGCCTAACCCGAGAGAACCAAAACATCACCCTAGAACCTAACCTGAGAGAACCAAGTCAACCCGCTCATCTGTCATCCCTACACTGATCATGCTAGAATATCCCCCAGAGCTGCACTCACTATTCTGCTGCTGGTGGGGTCACTGTGTACATTACATTACTGATCCTGTACTGATTCTAAGTTACATCCTGTATTATACTCCAGAGCTGCACTCACTATTTGGTATTAAGGCGCTGACACCACCTGGAATGTTTGCACTGTGCAGAAATTAAACTAGCATTCAATGCTGGGAGATTTCAGCTCTGAAGCTGTAGAATACTGAGTGAGGCTGATAACTTTGTGGCTGGCTCTGCTGCATTGCATTGTGGGAGATGAAGTGTAAGGTGGGAGGAGTAACACTGCTATAATGCCGCCCTGCAGAGCCCGCTCTGTGCATGCACTGGAGCAGCAGGGGGCAGCAGTGAGAAGAGGAATGATTGTAGCTCTGCAGATTACATTGCCGGGTCACATGACCCTCTCTCTAGGATGTGGAGGCCTCTGCCACTCTATGCTCTGTAGCCCCGCCCCCAGCTCGCTATATACAATGCTCTGGTCTGTAGTCCCGCCCCCAGCTCTCTACATACAATGCTCTGGTCTGTAGTCCCGCCCCCAGCTCTCTACATACAATGCTCTGGTCTGTAGTCCCACCCCCAGCTCTCTACATACAATGCTCTGGTCTGTAGCCCCGCCCCCAGCTCTCTACATACAATGCTATGGTCTGTAGCCCCGCCCCTCTACATAAATGCTCTGGTCTGTAGCCCTGCCCCTGGCTCTCCACATACAATGCTCTGGTCTGTAGCCCCGCCCCTGGCTCTCCACATACAATGCTCTGGTCTGTAGCCCCGCCCCCAGCGTGGATCACATGTCCGCCTGGAAGAATCAGCATAATGAGGAGACACACAGCAGTGGTGGCAGCAGCGGTGGCGGCGGCTTCTTCCTACTTGTCTTTACTGATCCGCGTCTTATGGTCTGAGCCCTCATTTTAATGTGTTCTATCCAGCTGCTGCATCTGTCTGCAAAGGAACTGTAGTCAGCGGCAGAGGCTGGAGACCAGAGACAGGAAGACAAAGAAAAAAGATGGATGACGGCTCCCACTGCCAATCCCACCGCACCGCCCGCACCACCAGCTTACCTCTCAGGGGGGCGCCAGAGGGGGAGGCCGTCCTGTCCGCCAGCTCTGCGGGGAGACAAGACGTGTGACTGTACAGAACCCAGCCCCGCCCCCTGTGTGACGTCACTGTGATCACAGCCCCACCCCTTGTGTGACATCACTGAGATCACAGCCCCGCCACCTGTGTGACATCACTGTGATGTCTGCCCCGCCCCGTGTGACATCACTGACATGTGATCACAGCCCCGCCCCATGTGTGATATCACTAATATGTGATCACAGCAACACCCCCTGTGTGATATCACTAATATGTGATCACAGCCCCGCCCACGTGTGACATCACTGATATCACAGGCCTGTCCCGTGTGACGTCACTGATATGTGATCACAGCCCTGCCCCCTGTGTGACATCACTGATACGGGATCACAGCCCCGCCCCCTAGGTGACATCACTAATATGTGATCACAGCCCCGCCCCCTATGTGAAATCACTATTGGACGCACCTTTGGCAGGAGAGAAGGGCTGCAGTCCGGGGGAGTCGGAAGATAACTCTAGAGGGAACTGGAGCAGCTCCTCGGTGTCTGCAGAGACTGAAAGACAGCAGAGAAGAGTCAGAGAGGTCAGAGGAGGCAGCCGGACTGTTACACTGGGTCAGGTCAGGGAGAGGAGGCAGCCGGACTATAACACTGGGTCAGGTCAGGGAGAGGAGGCAGCCGGACTGTTACACTGGGTCAGGTCAGGGAGAGGAGGCAGCCGGACTGTTACACTGGGTCAGGTCAGGGAGAGGAGGCAGCCGGACTGTTACACTGGGTCAGGGAGAGGAGGCAGCCGGACTATAACACTGGGTCAGGGAGAGGAGGCAGCCGGACTATAACACTGGGTCAGGGAGAGGAGGCAGCCGGACTATAACACTGGGTCAGGGAGAGGAGGCAGCCGGACTATAACACTGGGTCAGGTCAGGAAGAGGAGGCAGCCGGACTGTTACACTGGGTCAGGTCAGGAAGAGGAGGCAGCCGGACTGTTACACTGGGTCAGGTCAGGGAGAGGAGGCAGCCGGATTATAACACTGGGTCAGGTCAGGGAGAGGAGGCAGCCGGACTATAACACTGGGTCAGGTCAGGGAGAGGAGGCAGCCGGACTATAACACTGGGTCAGGGAGAGGAGGCAGCCGGATTATAACACTGGGTCAGGTCAGGGAGAGGAGGCAGCCGGACTATAACACTAGGTCAGGGAGAGGAGGCAGCCGGATTATAACACTGGGTCAGGTCAGGGAGAGGAGGCAGCCGGACTATAACACTGGGTCAGGTCAGGGAGAGGAGGCAGCCGGACTATAACACTGGGTCAGGGAGAGGAGGCAGCCGGACTATAACACTGGGTCAGGGAGAGGAGGCAGCCGGACTATAACACTGGGTCAGGTCAGGGAGAGGAGGCAGCCGGACTGTTACACTGGGTCAGGGAGAGGAGGCAGCCGGACTATAACACTGGGTCAGGTCAGGGAGAGGAGGCAGCCGGACTGTTACACTGGGTCAGGTCAGGGAGAGGAGGCAGCCGGACTGTTACACTGGGTCAGGGAGAGGAGGCAGCCGGACTGTTACACTGGGTCAGGGAGAGGAGGCAGCCGGACTGTTACACTGGGTCAGGGAGAGGAGGCAGCCGGACTGTTACACTGGGTCAGGGAGAGGAGGCAGCCGGACTATAACACTGGGTCAGGTCAGGGAGAGGAGGCAGCCGGACTATAACACTGGGTCAGGTCAGGAAGAGGAGGCAGCCGGACTGTTGCACTGGGTCAGGTCAGGGAGAGGAGGCAGCTGGACTATAACACTGGGTCAGGTCAGGGAGAGGAGGCAGCCGGACTGTTACACTGGGTCAGGTCAGGGAGAGGAGGCAGCCGGACTATAACACTGGGTCAGGTCAGGGAGAGGAGGCAGCCGGACTATAACACTGGGTCAGGTCAGGGAGAGGAGGCAGCCGGACTATAACACTGGGTCAGGTCAGGGAGAGGAGGCAGCCGGACTATAACACTGGGTCAGGTCAGGGAGAGGAGGCAGCCGGACTATAACACTGGGTCAGGTCAGGGAGAGGAGGCAGCCGGACTGTTACACTGGGTCAGGTCAGGGAGAGGAGGCAGCCGGACTATAACACTGGGTCAGGTCAGGGAGAGGAGGCAGCCGGACAATAACACTGGGTCAGGTCAGGGAGAGGAGGCAGCCGGACTGTTACACTGGGTCAGGTCAGGGAGAAGAGGCAGCCGGACTGTTACACTGGGTCAGGTCAGGGAGAGGAGGCAGCCGGACTACAACACTGGGTCAGGTCAGGGAGAGGAGACAGCCGGACTATAACACTGGGTCAGGTCAGGGAGAGGAGGCAGCCGGACTGTTACACTGGGTCAGGTCAGGGAGAGGAGGCAGCCGGAATGTTACACTGGGTCAGGTCAGGGAGAGGAGGCAGCCGGTCAGGGAGAGGAGGCAGCCGGACTATAACACTGGGTCAGGTCAGGGAGAGGAGGCAGCCGGTCTGTTACACTGGGTCAGGTCAGGGAGAGGAGGCAGCCGGACTGTTACACTGGGTCAGGTCAGGGAGAGGAGGCAGCCGGACTGTTACACTGGGTCAGATCAGGGAGAGGAGGCAGCCGGACTATAACACTGGGTCAGGGAGAGGAGGCAGCCGGACTATAACACTGGGTCAGGTCAGGGAGAGGAGGCAGCCGGACTGTTACACTGGGTCAGGTCAGGGAGAGGAGGCAGCCGGACTATAACACTGGGTCAGGTCAGGGAGAGGAGGCAGCCGGACTATAACACTGGGTCAGGTCAGGGAGAGGAGGCAGCCGGACTGTTACACTGGGTCAGGTCAGGGAGAGGAGGCAGCCGGACTATAACACTGGGTCAGGTCAGGGAGAGGAGGCAGCCGGACTATAACACTGGGTCAGGTCAGGAAGAGGAGGCAGCCGGACTGTTACACTGGATCAGGTCAGGGAGAGGAGGCAGCCGGACTGTTACACTGGGTCAGGTCAGGGAGAGGAGGCAGCCGGACTGTTACACTGGGTCAGGTCAGGGAGAGGAGGCAGCCGGACTATAACACTGGGTCAGGTCAGGGAGAGGAGGCAGCCGGACTGTTACACTGGATCAGGTCAGGGAGAGGAGGCAGCCGGACTGTTACACTGGGTCAGGTCAGGGAGAGGAGGCAGCCGGACTGTTACACTGGGTCAGGTCAGGGAGAGGAGGCAGCCGGACTATAACACTGGGTCAGGTCAGGGAGAGGAGGCAGCCGGTCAGGGAGAGGAGGAGCCGCCTCTACATTGTCACCAGACTCGGCACACAATGGTTTTCTCACCTCTCGGCTGTGCTCGTTCTGCGGTTTTGCATTGAGCGCTCTGTGAGGCGTCCTGCTTGTCGAAGGTAATCGCCACCGCCGTGACCGCGACCTGGAATGAGAAGCCAGGGTTACCGCCACGGTCCAATGCAGTGAGGAGCTGAGGAGGAGCTAAAGGGGAGGGGAGGAGGAAGGAGCTAAAGGGGAGGAGGGAGGAGCTAAAGGGGAGGGGGGGAGGAGGGAGGAGCTAAAGGGGAGGAGGGAGGAGCTAAAGGGGAGGAGGGGAGGAGGGGAAGAAGGGAGGAAGAGGAGAAGGAAGAATAGAAGAGAGGGGAGCAGGAGGAGGAGGGGAGCAGGGGGAAGAGGAGGAAGATGAGAAGGAAGAATAGGAAGAGCAGGAGAAAGGGGAGGAGGAGGAGGAGGGGGGAGGAGGAGCTGAAGAAGAGGAGGAGGAGGGGGGAGGAGGAGCTGAAGAAGAGGAGGAGGAAGAAGAAGGAGAGGAACAGAAGGGGAAGGAGCTGATGAGGAGGAAGAAGAGGAGGAGGAGGAAGAAGAGGAGGAGAAGGAAGAAGAGGAAGGGGATGAGGTAGAGGAGGAAGGGTCTCTCGTCCCCCCCCCCAATCACCTGTATGGACTCGTCCTCCGGGACTGCCACCGTGAAGTTAACATGACAGAGACAGCACGGCACCATAGAGCGCAGCTTAAAGTACAGACTCTGCGGGAAAAAGAGACAACTGACCAGTTACTGATCCCCCAAATCACTACTGACCCCCCACACCCCTTACTGATCACCCCAAATCACTACTGACCCCCCCCACCCATTACTGACCCCCCCTCACCCCTTACTGATCATGCCAAATCACTACCGACCCCCCCACCCATTACTGATCACCCCAAATCACTACTGACCCCCCACACCCATTACTAATCCCTCCAAATCACTACTGACCCCACACACCCATTACTGATCCCCCCAAATCACTACTGACCCCCCACACCCATTACTAATCCCCCCAAATCACTACTGATCCCCCACACCCATTACTGATCACCCCAAATCACTACTGACCCCCCTACACCCATTACTGATCCCCCCAAATCACTACTGACCCCCCCTCACCCCTTACTGATCCCCCCAAATCACTACCGACCCCCCCACCCATTACTGATCACCCCAAATCACTACCGACCCCCCCCACCCATTACTGATCACCCCAAATCACTACTGATCCCCACACCCATTACTGATCCCCCCAAATCACTACTGACCCCCCACACCCATTACTGATCCCTCCAAATCACTACTGACCCCCCACACCCATTACTGATCCCCCCAAATCACTACTGATCCCCACACCCATTACTGATCACCCCAAATCACTACTGACCCCCCACACCCATTACTGATCCCCCCAAATCACTACTGATCCCCACACCCATTACTGATCACCCCAAATCACTATTGACCCCCCACACCCATTACTGATCACCCCCAAATCACTACTGATCCCCACACCCATTACTGATCACCCCAAATCACTACTGACCCCCCACACCCATTACTGATCCCCCCAAATCACTACTGACCCCCCTACACCCATTACTGATCACCCCAAATCACTACTGATCCCCACACCCATTACTGATCACCCCAAATCACTACTGACCCCCCACACCCATTACTGATCACCCCAAATCACTACTGACCCCCCACACCCATTACTGATCCCCCCAAATCACTACTGATCCCCACACCCATTACTGATCACCCCAAATCACTACTGACCCCCCACACCCATTACTGATCCCCCCAAATCACTACTGATCCCCACACCCATTACTGATCCCCCCAAATCACTACTGATCCCCACACCCATTACTGATCCCCCCAAATCACTACTGACCCCCCTACACCCATTACTGATCCCTCCAAATCACTACTGACCCCCCACACCCATTACTGATCCCCCCAAATCACTTCTGACCCCCCACACCCATTACTGATCCCCCCAAATCACTACTGACCCCCCACACCCATTACTGATCCCCCCAAATCACTTCTGACCCCCCACACCCATTACTGATCCCCCCAAATCACTACTGACCCCCCACACCCATTACTGATCCCCCCAAATCACTACTGATCCCCACACCCATTACTGATCACCCCAAATCACTACTGACCCCCCACACCCATTACTGATCCCTCCAAATCACTACTGACCCCCCACACCCATTACTGATCCCCCCAAATCACTACTGACCCCCCACACCCATTACTGATCCCCCCAAATCACTACTGACCCCCCACACCCATTACTGATCCCCCCAAATCACTACTGATCCCCCACACCCATTACTGATCACCCCAAATCACTACTGATCCCCACACCCATTACTGATCACCCCAAATCACTACTGACCCCCCACACCCATTACTGATCACCCCAAATCACTTCTGACCCCCCACACCCATTACTGATCCCCCCAAATCACTACTGACCCCCCACACCCATTACTGATCCCCCCAAATCACTACTGACCCCCCACACCCATTACTGATCCCCCCAAATCACTACTGACCCCCACACCCATTACTGATCCCCCCAAATCACTACTGATCCCCACACCATTACTGATCCCCCCAAATCACTACTGACCCCCCACACCCATTACTGATCCCCCCAAATCACTACTGACCCCCCTACACCCATTAATGATCCCCCCAAATCACTACTGACCCCCCACACCCATTACTGATCCCCCCAAATCACTACTGACCCCCCTACACCCATTACTGATCCCCCCAAATCACTACTGACCCCCCCACACCCATTACTGATCCCCCCCAAATCACTACTGACCCCCCACACCCATTACTGATCACCCCAAATCACTACTGACCCCCCACACCCATTACTTATCCCCCCAAATCACTACTGACCCCCCACACCCATTACTGATCCCCCCAAATCACTACTGACCCCCACACCCATTACTGATCCCTCCAAATCACTACTGACCCCACACCCATTACTGATCCCCCCCAAATCACTACTGACCCCCCACACCCATTACTGATCCCCCCAAATCACTATTGACCCCCCCACACCCATTACTGATCCCCCCAAATCACTTCTGACCCCCCACACCCCTTACTGATCCCCCCAAATCACTATTGACCCCCCACACCCATTACTAATCACCCCAAATCACTACTGACCCCCCACACCCATTACTGATCCCCCCAAATCACTACTGACCCCCCTACACCCATTACTGATCCCTCCAAATCACTACTGACCCCCCACACTCCTTACTGATCACCCCAAATCACTACTGACCCCCCACACCCATTATTGATCCCCCCAAATCACTACTGACCCCCCACACCCATTACTGATCCCCCCAAATCACTTCTGACCCCCCACACCCATTACTGATCCCCCAAATCACTACTGACCCCCCACACCCATTACTGATCCCCCCAAATCACTACTGACCCCCCACACCCCTTACTGATCACCCCAAATCACTACTGACCCCCCACACTCCTTACTGATCACCCCAAATCACTAATGACCCCCACACCCATTACTGATCCCTCCAAATCACTACTGACCCCCCACACTCCTTACTGATCACCCCAAATCACTACTGATCCCCACACCCATTACTGATCCCCCCAAATCACTACTGACCCCCCACACCCATTACTGATCACCCCAAATCACTACTGATCCCCACACCCATTACTGATCCCCCCAAATCACTACTGACCCCCCACACCCATTACTGATCACCCCAAATCACTACTGATCCCCACACCCATTACTGATCACCCCAAATCACTACTGATCCCCCACACCCATTACTGATCACCCCAAATCACTACTGACCCCCCACACCCATTACTGATCCCCCCAAATCACTACTGACCCCCCACACCCATTACTGATCACCCCAAATCACTACTGACCCCCCTATACCCATTACTGATACCTCCAAATCACTTCTGACCCCCCACACCCATTACTGATCCCCCCAAATCACTACTGATCCCCACACCCATTACTGATCCCCCCAAATCACTACTGACCCCCCACACCCATTACTGATCCCCCCAAATCACTACTGATCCCCACACCCATTACTGATCACCCCAAATCACTACTGACCCCCCACACCCATTACTGATCACCCCAAATCACTACTGATCCCCACACCCATTACTGATCACCCCAAATCACTACTGACCCCCACACCCATTACTGATCCCTCCAAATCACTACTGACCCCCCACACCCCATTACTGATCACCCCAAATCACTACTGACTCCCCACACCCCTTACTGATCACCCCAAATCACTAATGACCCCCACACCCATTACTGATCCCTCCAAATCACTACTGACCCCCCCACACTCCTTACTGATCACCCCAAATCACTACTGATCCCCACACCCATTACTGATCCCCCCAAATCACTACTGACCCCCCACACCTATTACTGATCACCCCAATCACTACTGATCCCCACACCCATTACTGATCCCCCCAAATCACTACTGATCCCCACACCCATTACTGATCCCCCCAAATCACTACTGACCCCCCACACCCATTACTGATCCCCCAAATCACTACTGACCCCCCACACCCATTACTGATCACCCCAAATCACTACTGACCCCCCACACCCATTACTGATCACCCCAAACCACTACTGACCCCCCACACCCATTACTGATCCCCCAAATCACTTCTGACCCCCCACACCCATTACTGATCCCCCAAATCACTACTGACCCCCCACACCCATTACTGATCCCCCCAAATCACTACTGACCCCCCACACCCATTACTGATCACCCCAAATCACTACTGATCCCCACACCCATTACTGATCACCCCAAATCACTACTGATCCCCACACCCATTACTGATCACCCCAAATCACTACTGATCCCCACACCCATTACTGATCACCCCAAATCACTACTGATCCCCACACCCATTACTGATCACCCCAAATCACTACTGACCCCCCACACCCATTACTGATCACCCTAAATCACTACTGATCCCCACACCCATTACTGATCACCCCAAATCACTACTGACCCCCACACCCATTACTGATCCCTCCAAATCACTACTGACCCCCCACACCCATTACTGATCACCCCAAATCACTACTGACTCCCCACACCCCTTACTGATCACCCCAAATCACTAATGACCCCCACACCCATTACTGATCCCTCCAAATCACTACTGACCCCCCACACTCCTTACTGATCACCACAAATCACTACTGACCCCCCCCACCCATTACTGATCCCCCCAAATCACTACTGACCCCCCACACCCATTACTGATCCCCCCAAATCACTACTGACCCCCCACACCCATTACTGATCCCTCCAAATCACTACTGACCCCCCACACTCCTTACTGATCACCCCAAATCACTACTGACCCCCCACACCCATTACTGATCACCCCAAATCACTACTGACCCCCCACACCCATTACTGATCACCCCAAATCACTACTGACCCCCCACACCCCTTACTGATCACCCCAAATCACTAATGACCCCCACACCCATTACTGATCCCTCCAAATCACTACTGACCCCCCACACTCCTTACTGATCACCCCAAATCACTACTGACCCCCCCCCCACCCATTACTGATCCCCCCCAAATCACTACTGACCCCCCACACCCATTACTGATCCCCCCAAATCACTACTGACCCCCCACACCCCTTACTGATCACCCCAAATCACTAATGACCCCCACACCCATTACTGATCCCTCCAAATCACTACTGACCCCCCACACCCCTTACTGATCACCCCAAATCACTACTGACCCCCCACACCCATTACTGATCCCCCCAAATCACTACTGACCCCCCTACACCCATTACTGATCCCTCCAAATCACTACTGACCCCCCACACCCATTACTGATCACCCCAAATCACTACTGACCCCCCTACACCCATTACTGATCACCCCAAATCACTACTGACCCCCCACACCCATTACTGATCCCCCCCAAATCACTCCTTCCCTCTTCCCCCTCGCACCTTCAGCAGGTTCTCGCACATGTCGTTAAAGTTCTTGTTCAAGGTCGGGTTGGTCAGGTTTACGCTGGAGAGACGAACAGCGCGGACGGAGGTGAACATCTAAAGAGAGAGATCAGAGAGTCAGGAAACCAGAGTGTCAGGAGGTCAGAGTGTCAGGAGGTCGGAGTGTCAGGAGGTCGGAGTGTCAGGAGGTCGGAGTGTCAGGAGGTCGGAGTGTCAGGAGGTCGGAGAGTCAAGAGATCAGAAGGTCAGAGAGTAAGGAGATCAGGAGGTCGGAGAGTCAGGAGATCAGGAGGTCGGAGAGTCAGGAGATCAGGAGGTCGGAGAGTCAGGAGATCAGGAGGTCGGAGAGTCAGGAGATCAGGAGGTCGGAGAGTCAGGAGATCAGGAGGTCGGAGAGTCAGGAGATCAGGAGGTCGGAGAGTCAGGAGATCAGGAGGTCGGAGAGTCAGGAGATCGGAGAGTCAGGAGATCAGGAGGTCGGAGAGTCAGGAGATCAGGAGGTCGGAGAGTCAGGAGGCCGGAGAGTCAGGAGGTCGGAGAGTCAGGAGGTCGGAGAGTCAGGAGGTCGGAGAGTCAGGAGGTCGGAGAGTCAGGAGGTCGGAGAGTCAGGAGGTCGGGGAGAGTCAGGAGGTCAGAGAGTCAGGAAGCCAGAGTGTCAGGAGGTCGGAGAGTCAGGAGGCCGGAGAGTCAGGAGGTTGGAGAGTCAGGAGGTCAGACAGTCAGGAGGTCAGACAGTCAGGAGGTCAGACAGTCAGGAGGTCAGACAGTCAGGAGGTCAGACAGTCAGGAGGTCAGACAGTCAGGAGGTCAGACAGTCAGGAGGTCAGAAAGTCAGGAGGTCAGAAAGTCAGGAGGTCAGTGTCAGGAGGTCAGAAAGTCAGGAGGTCAGTGTCAGGAGGTCAGAAAGTCAGGAGGTCAGTGTCAGGAGGTCAGAGTGTCAGGAGGTCAGAGAGTCAGGAGGTCAGAGTGTCAGGAGGTCAGACAGTCAGGAGGCCGGAGAGTCAGGAGGTCGGAGAGTCAGGAGGCCGGAGAGTCAGGAGGTCAGAGTGTCAGGAGGTCGGAGAGTCAGGAGGTCAGACAGTCAGGAGGTCAGAAAGTCAGGAGGTCAGAAAGTCAGGAGGTCATTGTCAGGAGGTCAGTGTCAGGAGGTCAGAGTGTCAGGAGGTCAGCAGTGAGGGGGGACACATGACACACTGTAACAAACACTCACCTGTATATCCGATGTCCAGTTGTTTATGCCAGGCATCATCTCTGTGTTACAGCTGAAGAATCCTGAACAAGACAAAATAGAACAATAGTCACATGACTTATCAACATTATGTATGGTACTCCAGAGCTGCACTCACAATGCTGCAGCTTCACAGCTAAAGTCCCTGACTGTCCTGGGTCTGCTCTGTTGACCATTTCTTCACTTCCTGATCGCTGCCGCCGTGTTCCCGAGATATCTCAGATTTCCTGTATATGCTAATAAGCAGGTCTGGTGCTCAGGAGGCGGGCCCAGCGTTCCTAGTGCACCGATCTCTCCGCCCATCACTGGGCCCGCCTCCTGTGCGCCAGAACAAAATTTGACTCCAGCGTTTGGCCATCCAATTAGAAAGCTTCATTTATGTCACCCGGTTCTGTGCACGCAGTGCGGTATGGCATTTGTTGGGGGAATACCGCACAGTATGCACAGAACCTGGCGTCAGAAATAAAGCTTTCTAATTGGATGACGGAAAGCTGGACTTTGCACAGATTGGAGTGTGAGCCGTGCAGTAAGGTCTTGGATGGAGCGGTAAGCCGGATTTCCTGCAGACCTGTTATTACCATATACTGAAAAACTAAGATATCTCCGGAACCGGGCAGCAGATCTCTTAATGACCGGTGGAATCAGAGTGTGTAACACTAATATGAGCACTTGTGATACAGCATGGTGGAGCTGATCTGTGAGTGTGTAACACTAATATTAGCACTAGTGATACAGCGCGGTGAAGCTGATCTGTGAGTGTGTAACACTAATATTAGCACTAGTGATACAGCGCGGTGAAGCTGATCTGTGAGTGTGTAACACTAATATCAGCACCTGTGATACAGCATGGTGGAGCCGATCTGTAAGTGTGTAACACTTATATCAGCACCTGTGATACAGCATTGCGGAGCCGATCTGTGAGTGTGTAACACAGATATCAGCACCTGTGATACAGGGTAGCAGAGCCGATCGGTGAGCGTGTAACACCTATATCAGCACCTGTGATACAGGGTAGCGGAGCCGATCGGTGAGCGTGTAACACCTATATCAGCACCTGTGATACAGGGTAGCGTCGCTGATCTGTGAGTGTGTAACACCTATATCAGCACCTGTGATACAAAGGTAGCGTCGCTGATCTGTGAGTGTGTAACACCTATATCAGCACCTGTGATACAGGGTAGCGTCGCTGATCTGTGAGTGTGTAACACCTATATCAGCACCTGTGATACAGGGTAGCGTCGTTGATCTGTGAGTGTGTAACACCTATATCAGCACCTGTGATACAGGGTAGCGTCGCTGATCTGTGAGTGTGTAACACCTATATCAGCACCTGTGATACAGGGTAGCGTCGCTGATCTGTGAGTGTGTAACACCTATATCAGCACCTGTAATACAGGGTAGCGTCGTTGATCTGTGAGTGTGTAACACCTATATCAGCACCTGTGATACAGGGTAGCGTCGCTGATCTGTGAGTGTGTAACACCTATATCAGCACCTGTGATACAAAGGTAGCATCGCTGATCTGTGAGTGTGTAACACCTATATCAGCACCTGTGATACAGGGTAGCGTCGCTGATCTGTGAGTGTGTAACACCTATATCAGCACCTGTGAAGACTCACAAACACTGATGTTACACCTGGACCCGGACGTCACCTGATATGGGAAAAACTAAAGTGTAGGGAGGTGGAAGAATAGTGAGTGCAGCTCTGGAGTATAATAGGCTCTGCTGATCACATTACAGTATTTGGTTGTCACCTGGAGGGGGAGGGACGTCGGTCAGAAGGGAGTGAACGTCTTCCACGGCGTCGGTGTCATCGATCTGTAAGTAAGGAGACGTTACAGAGCGGAGGATCTGCTACAATGTCTCCACTGAACACAAGGACAGGTTAGAATCAAGGATAATGTCAGTGAGATTCCTGTGAGTGCCCCTTTATAGTCTGGGGGAGATGGGGTGGCTGATGGGGTCAAAGGTCATGGGGCACTGAACACCCCATTTCTTACCTCCAGGACGAAGGCGTCCTTTTTCCCATGAGACAGGTCCAGTTCCACCACCTCATCGGAGCTCTCGGACTGGGAGCGGAGCAGACGTGTCCTCTGGCGCGGCTCCGGAATGGGCGATCCGATGGTCTCCTCCAGTATCTCCTATAGAGATAATAATAACCGCCATAACTCATACAAAACACACCGCCATAACTCATACAGGACACACCGCCATCTGTCATACAGAACACACCGCCATCTGTCATACAGAACACACCGCCATCTGTCATACAGAACACACCCCATCACTCATACAGAACACACCGCCATCACTCATACAGAACACACCGCCATCACACATACAGAACACACCGCCATCACACATACAGAACACACCGCCATCTGTCATACAGAACACACCGCCATCTGTCATACAGGACACACCGCCATCTGTCATACAGAACACACCGCCATCACTCATACAGAACACACCGCCATCACTCATACAGAACACACCGCCATCTGTCATACAGAACACACCGCCATCACACATACAGAACACACCGCCATCTGCCATACAGAACACACCGCCATCTGTCATACAGTACACACCGCCATCTGTCATACAGAACACACCGCCATCACTCATACAGAACACACCGCCATCACTCATACAGAACACACCGCCATCTGTCATACAGAACACACCGCCATCACTCATACAGAACACACCGCCATCTGCCATACAGAACACACCGCCATCTGTCATACAGGACACACCGCCATCTGTCATACAGAACACACCGCCATCACTCATACAGTACACACCGCCATCTGTCATACAGGACACACCGCCATCTGTCATACAGAACACACCGCCATCACACATACAGAACACACCGCCATCTGTCATACAGGACACACCGCCATCACTCATACAGAACACACCGCCATCTGCCATACAGAACACACCGCCATCACTCATACAGAACACACCGCCATCTGTCATACAGAACACACCGCCATCTGTCATACAGAACACACCGCCATCACTCATACAGAAACACACCGCCATCTGTCATACAGAACACACCCGCCATCTGTCATACAGAACACACCGCCATCTGCCATACAGAACACACCGCCATCACTCATACAGAACCACACCGCCATCACTCATACAGAACACACCGCCATCTGTCATACAGAACACCACCGCCATCTGTCATACAGAACACACCGCCATCACTCATACAGAACACACCGCCATCACTCATACAGTACACACCGCCATCACTCATACAGAACACACCGCCATAACTCATACAGAACACACCGCCATCTCTCATACACAACACACCGCCATCTCTCATACACAACACACCGCCATCTGTCATACAGAACACACCGCCATCTGTCATACAGAACACACCACCATCTGTCATACAGAACACACCGCCATCTGTCATACAGAACACACCGCCATCACTCATACAGAACACACCGCCATCTGTCATACAGAACACACCGCCATCACTCATACAGAACACACCGCCATCTGTCATACAGAAAACACACCGCCATCTGTCATACAGAAACACACCGCCATCTGTCATACAGACACAACCGCCATCACTCATACAGAACACACCGCCATCACTCATACAGAACACACCGCCATCACTCATACAGAACACACCGCCATCTGTCATACAGAACACACCGCCATCTGTCATACAGAACACACCGCCATAACTCATACAGAACACACCGCCATCACTCATACAGAACACACCGCCATCACTCATACAGAACACACCGCCATCACTCATACAGACCACACCGCCATCTGTCATACAGAACACACCGCCATCTGTCATACAGAACAACACCGCCATCACTCATACAGAACACACCGCCATCACTCATACAGAACACACCGCCATCTGTCATACAGAACACACCGCCATCTGTCATACAGAACATACCGCCATCACTCATACAGAACACACCGCCATCTGTCATACAGAACACACCGCCATCTGTCATACAGAACACACCGCCATTACTCATACAGTACACACCGCCATCACTCATACAGAACACACCGCCATCACTCATACAGTACACACCGATATCTGCCATACAGAACACACCGCCATCTGTCATACAGTACACACCGCCATCTGTCATACAGAACACACCGCCATCTGTCATACAGAACACACCGCCACCTGTCATACAGAACACACCGCCATCACTCATACAGGACACACCGCCATCTGTCATACAGAACACACCGCCATCACTCATACAGTATACACCGCCATCACTCATACAGTACACACCGCCATCTGTCATACAGAACACACCGCCATCACTCATACAGAACACACAGCCATCTGTCATACAGAACACACCGCCATCACTCATACAGAACACACCGCCATCTGTCATACAGAACCACACCGCCATCTGTCATACAGAACACACCGCCATCTGTCATACAGAACACACCGCCAGCTGTCATACAGAACACACCGCCATCTGTCATACAGAACACACCGCCATCTGTCATACAGAACACACCGCCATCACTCATACAGACACACACCGCCATCTGTCATACAGAACACACCGCCATAACTCATACAGACACACCGCCATCTGTCATACAGAACACACCGCCATCTGTCATACAGAACACACCGCCATCTGTCATACAGAACACACCGCCATCACTCATACAGACACACCGCCATCACTCATACAGAACACACCGCCATCACTCATACAGAACACACCGCCATCACTCATACAGAAACACCGCCAGCTGTCATACAGAACACACCGCCATCTGTCATACAGAACACACCGCCATCTGTCATACAGAACACACCGCCATCACTCATACAGAACACACCGCCATCTGTCATACGAACACACCGCCATAACTCATACAGAACACACCGCCCATCTGTCATACAGAACACACCGCCATCTGTCATACAGAACACCACCGCCATCTGTCATACAGAACACACCGCCATCACTCATACAGAACACACCGCCATCACTCATACAGAACACACCGCCATTCTGTCATACAGAACCACACCCGCCATCTGTCATACAGAACACACCGCCATCTGTCATACAGAACACACCGCCATCTGTCATACAGAACACACCGCCATCACTCATACAGAACACACAGCCATCACTCATACAGAACACACCGCCATCTGTCATACAGAACACACCGCCATCACTCATACAGAACACACCGCCATAACTCATACAGAACACACCGCCATCACTCATACAGAACACACCGCCATCTGTCATACAGAACACACCGCCATCACTCATACAGAACACACCGCCATCTGTCATACAGAACACACCGCCATCACTCATACAGAACACACCGCCATCACTCATACAGAACACACCGCCATCTGTCATACAGAACACACCGCCATCACTCATACAGAACACACCGCCATCTGTCATACAGAACACACCGCCATCACTCATACAGAACACACCGCCATCTGTCATACAGAACACACCGCCATCACTCATACAGAACACACCGCCATCTGCCATACAGAACACACCGCCATCTGTCATACAGAACACACCGCCATTTGTCATACAGAACACACCGCCATTACTCATACAGAACACACCGCCAGCTGTCATACAGAACACACCGCCATCACTCATACAGAACACACCGCCATCACTCATACAGAACACACCGCCATCTGTCATACAGAACACACCGCCATCACTCATACAGAACACACCGCCATCACTCATACAGAACACACCGCCATCTGTCATACAGAACACACCGCCATCTGTCATACAGAACACACCGCCATCTGTCATACAGAACACACCGCCATCTGCCATACAGGACACACCGCCATCTGTCATACAGAACACACCGCCATCTGTCATACAGAAACAGCACCGCCATCTGTCATACAGAACACACCGTCCATTACTCATACAGAACACACCGCCATCTGTCATACAGAACACACCGCCATCTGTCATACAGAACACACCGCCAGCTGTTATACGAACACCACACCGCCATGCTGTCATACAGAACACACCGCCATCACTCATACAGACACACCGCCAGCTGTCCATACAGAACACACCGCCATCTGTCATACAGAACACACCGCCATCTGTCATACAGAACACACCGCCATCTGTCATACAGAACACACCGCCATCTGTCATACAGACCACACCGCCATCTGTCATACAGAACACACCGCCATCACTCATACAGAACACAACCGCCATCTGTCAATACAGGACCACACGCCATCACTCATACAGAACACACCGCCAGCTGTCATACAGAACACACCCGCCATCTGTCATACAGAACACACCGCCATCTGTCATACAGAAACACACCGCCATCTGTCATACAGAACACACCGCCATCTGTCATACAGAACACACCGCCATCTGTCATACAGAACACACCGCCATCTGTCATACAGAACACACCGCCATTACTCATACAGAACACACCGCCATCTGTCATACAGAACACACCGCCAGCTGTCATACAGAACACACCGCCAGCTGTTATACAGAACACACCGCCATCTGTCATACAGAACACACCGCCATCACTCATACAGAACACACCGCCAGCTGTCATACAGAACACACCGCCATCTGTCATACAGAACACACCGCCATCTGTCATACAGAACACACCGCCATCTGTCATACAGAACACACCGCCATCTGTCATACAGAACACACCGCCATCACACATACAGAACACACCGCCATCACTCATACAGAACACACCGCCATCTGTCATACAGGACACACCGCCATCACTCATACAGAACACACCGCCAGCTGTCATACAGAACACACCGCCATCTCTCATACAGAACACACCGCCATCTGTCATACAGAACACACCGCCATCTGTCATACAGAACACACCGCCATCTGTCATACAGAACACACCGCCATCTGTCATACAGAACACACCGCCATCTGTCATACAGAACACACCGCCATTACTCATACAGAACACACCGCCATCTGTCATACAGAACACACCGCCAGCTGTCATACAGAACACACCGCCCGCTGCTATACAGAACACACCGCCAGCTGTCATACAGAACACACCGCCATCTGTCATACAGAACACACCGCCATCTGTCATACAGGACACACCGCCATCACTCATACAGAACACACCGCCATCTGTCATACAGAACACACCGCCATCCCCATCACTCACCGGGGGGTTGATCTCGTACAGCTCCTTGTTCTTGGCGATGGTCTCGTTGATCTTCTTCTGCATGTGGGAAATGTGCTGCTCATAGGGGCCGTCGCTGGGGGTCTTGCCGGAGATCTGTATGCCGCCGGGAGTGGGGAGTGACGCCAGGTACACGCCTGTCGCCGACTATAAGGAAAGCATTGGAAGGGCCAGGATGAGGGGGTAGACAGCTGACGGGGTCTCCCGCCCTCCCCCAGCAGGGGCCACATGTTAGCTATATATAAGGGGGTCTCCCGCCCTCCCCCAGCAGGGGCCACATGTTAGCTATATATAAGGGGGTCTCCCGCCCTCCCCCAGCAGGGGCCACATGTTAGCTATATATAAGGGGGTCTCCCGCCCTCCCCCAGCAGGGGCCCCACTCACCGCCAGTCCCAGCAGCAGGTTCTCGCCCACGGTGATCTGGATGCGGAGCCCGAACAGCCCGTTCATCCCCTTCAGCTTGAGCTTGTTCATCAGCTGGGTGTGCAGCTCGTACTCCATGAAGGGCAGCAGGTTACTGATGGACGTGGCGTTGGCCTCCGCCTGAGCCTTCTTCTTCAGCCGGCACAGCCTATAGGGGGACACAGCAGGGTGAGGAGGGCAAGGGGGCGGAGCCAAGGAAAAGAGGTCTGAGAAATTACTGAGGACAAGGAGGCGGAGCCCAGGTGAAGAGAGGTCTGATGAATTACTGAGGACAAGGAGGCGGAGCCCAGGAGAACACAGGTCTGATGAATTACTGAGGACAAGGAGGCGGAGCCCAGGTGAAGAGAGGTCTGATGAATTACTGAGGACAAGGAGGCGGAGCCCAGGTGAAGAGAGGTCTGAGAAATTACAGAGGACAAGGAGGCAGAGCCCAGGTGAAGAGAGGTCTGAGAAATTACTGAGGACAAGGAGGCGGAGCCCAGGTGAAGAGAGGTCTGATGAATTACTGAGGACAAGGAGGCAGAGCCCAGGTGAAGAGAGGTCTGAGAAATTACAGAGGACAAGGAGGCGGAGCCCAGGTGAAGAGAGGTATGATGAATTACTGAGGACAAGGAGGCGGAGCCCAGGTGAAGAGAGGTCTGAGAAATTACTGAGGACAAGGAGGCAGAGCCCAGGGGAAGAGAGGTCTGATGAATTACTGAGGACAAGGAGGCGGAGCCCAGGAGAAGAGAGGTCTGATAAACTACTGAGGACAAGGAGGCAGAGCCCAGGTGAAGAGAGGTCTGATGAATTACTGAGACAAGGAGGCAGAGCCCAGGTGAAGAGAGGTCTGATGAATTACTGAGGACAAGGAGGCGGAGCCCAGGTGAAGAGAGGTCTGAGAAATTACAGAGGACAAGGAGGCAGAGCCCAGGTGAAGAGAGGTCTGAGAAATTACAGAGGACAAGGAGGCGGAGCCCAGGTGAAGAGAGGTCTGATGAATTACTGAGGACAAGGAGGCGGAGCCCAGGTGAAGAGAGGTCTGATGAATTACTGAGGACAAGGAGGCAGAGCCCAGGTGAAGAGAGGTCTGAGAAATTACAGAGGACAAGGAGGCGGAGCCCAGGTGAAGAGAGGTCTGATGAATTACTGAGGACAAGGAGGCGGAGCCCAGGTGAAGAGAGGTCTGATGAATTACTGAGGAAAAGGAGGCGGAGCCCAGGAGAAGAGAGGTCTGATGAATTACTGAGGACAAGGAGGCGGAGCCCAGGAGAAGAGAGGTCTGATGAATTAATGAGGACAGGAGGCGGAGCCCAGGTGAAGAGAGGTCTGATGAATTACTGAGGACAAGGAGGCGGAGCCCAGGTGAAGAGAGGTCTGATGAATTACTGAGGACAAGGAGGCGGAGCCCAGGTGGAGAGGTCTGATGAATTACTGAGGACAAGGAGGCGGAGCCCCAGGAGCATGAATGGTTACTGAGGGCAAGGGGGAAGAGCCAAGGAGAAGAGAGGTCTCATAAAATACTGAGGACAAGGAGGCGGAGCCCAGGTGGAGAGGTCTGATGAATTACTGAGGACAAGGAGGCGGAGCCCCAGGAGCATGAATGGTTACTGAGGGCAAGGAGGCGGAGCCCAGGAGAAGAGAGGTCTGATGAATTACTGAGGACAAGAAGGCAGAGCCCAAGAGGAGAAGGTCTGATGAATTGCTGAGGACAAGGAGGCGGAGCCCAAAAGGAGAAAGGTCTGAAAGGTTACTGAGGACAAGGAGGCAGAGCCCAGAGGAGAAAGGTCTGATGAATTACTGAGGACAAGGAGGCGGAGCCCAGGTGAAGAGAGGTCTGATAAACTACTGAGGACAAGGAGGCGGAGCCCAAGAGGAGAAAAGTCTGAATGGTTACTGAAGACAACGAGGCGGAGCCCAAGAGGAGAAAGGTCTGAATGGTTACTGAGGACAAGGAGGCAGAGCCCCAGGAGCATAAATGGTTACTGAGGGCTAGGGGGAGGAGCCCAGGAGAAGAGAGGTCTGATGAATTACTGAAGACAAGGAGGCGGAGCCCAAGAGGAGAAAGGTCTGAATGGCTACTGAGGACAAGGAGGCAGAGCCCCAGGAGCATAAATGGTTACTGAGGGCTAGGGGGAGGAGCCCAGGAGAAGAGAGGTCTGATCAAATACTGAGGACAAGGAGGTAGAGCCCAGGGGCAGAGAGGTCTGAACGCTTACAGAGGACAAAGAGGCGGAGCCTCAGCAGCTCTAATGGTTACTAAGGTCAAGAAGGCGAAGCCCCAGAGGCAGAGAGGTCTGATTGCTTATTGAAGACAAGGGGGCGGAGCTTCAGGGGCACAGAGGTAACGATTGGTTACTGAAGACAAAGGGGAGAAACCCCAGAGGCACTGAGGTCAGTACCTGGCCTGGATCAGACAGCCCTTCCCCACCACTGGAGTGTCCGTCGGCAGATCAATGGTGGTGAAGAGAACGTCGAACCTTCTGCTTCCTGCAGCTGTAACAGAAGGTGAGGTGAGCGGGAAACGGCATGTTCAGCTCGTCATACGGATGTGACAGAAACCGCACGGGGGCGGAGACTCCTCTGTCCTGTACAGGGGGAAAAGAGATGTCACCACACCGGACCACCCCCAGTTGCATCACATATTATACATCACCTCCAGAGCTGCACTCACTATTCTACTGTTACATCATGTCTCATCCTCCAGAGCTGCACTCACTATTCTGCTCTAACATCATGTCTCATCCTCCAGAGCTGCACTCACTATTCTGCTGTTACATCCTGTCTCATCCTCCAGAGCTGCACTCACTATTCTGCTGTTACATCATGTCTCATCCTCCAGAGCTGCACTCACTATTCTGCTGTTACATCCTGTCTCATCCTCCAGAGCTGCACTCACTATTCTGCTGTTACATCATATCTCATCCTCCAGAGCTGCACTCACTATTCTGCTGTTACATCATGCCCCATCCCCCAGAGCTGCACTCACTATTCTGCTGTTACATCATGTCTCATCCTCCAGAGCTGCACTCACTATTCTGCTGTTACATCCTGTCTCATCCTCCAGAGCTGCACTCACTATTCTGCTTTTACATCATGTCTCATCCTTCAGAGCTGCACTCACTATTTTGCTGTTACATTATGTATCATCCTCCAGAGCTGCACTCACTATTCTGCTGTTATGTCTCATCCTCCAGAGCTGCACTCACTATTCTGCTGTTATGTCTCATTCTCCAGAGCTGCACTCACTTTTCCGCTGTTACATCACGTCTCATCCTCCAGAGCTGCACTCACTATTCTGCTGTTACATCATGTCTCATCCTCCAGAGCTGCACTCACTATTCTGCTGTTACATCATGTCTCATCCTCCAGAGCTGCACTCACTATTCTGCTGTTACATCATGTCTCATCCTCCAGAGCTGCACTCACTATTCTCCTGTTACATCCTGCCTCATCCTCTGGAGCTGCACTCACTATTCTGCTGCTACATCATGTCTCATCCTCTCAGAGCTGCACCTCACTATTCTGCTGCTACATCATGTCTCATCCTCCAGAGCTGCACTCACTATTCTGCTGTTCCATCCTCTCTCCTCGTCCAGAGCTGCACTCACTATTTTCCGGTTACATCATGTCTCATCCTCCAGAGCTGCACTCACTATTCTGCTATTATGTCTCATCCTCCAGAGCTGCACTCACTATTCTGCTGTTACATCATTTCTTATTCTCCAGAGCTGCACTCACTATTCTGCTGTTACATCATGTCTCATCCCCCAGAGCTGCACTCACTATTCTGCTGTTACATCCTGTGTTACCCCTCCAGAACTGCACTTACTATTCTGCTGTTACATCATGTCTCATCCTCCACAGCTGCACTCACTATTCTGCTGTTACATCATGTCTCATCCTCTGGAGCTGCACTCACTATTCTGCTGTTACATCAGGTCTCATCCTCTGGAGCTTCACTCACTATTCTGCTGTTACATCCTGTCTCATCCTCCAGAGCTGCACTCACTACTCTGCTCTTACATCATGTCTCATCCTCCAGAGCTGCATTCACTATTCTGCTGTTACATCAGGTCTCATCCTCCAGAGCTGCACTCACTATTCTGCTGTTACATCATGTCTCATCCTCCAGAGCTGCACTCACTATTCTGCTCTTACATCCTGTCTCATCCTCCAGAGCTGCACTCACTACTCTGCTGTTACATTATGTCTCATCCTACAGAGCTGCACTCACTATTCTGCTGTCCTCCTCCAGTCACATTATATAGCAGCCGTTCCTGTGGGTTAGTGTATTGTTTCCCGTGCTGCAAAATTTAAAGGGGCAGTGTACCCACATCTGCAGTCACCAATGACATGACTTACCATGTGGGGGCAAAATTACACAGAGCAGTCCCCCCAGTGATGATGTCACTATAGAGCCCCCCCCCCCCCCAGTGATGATGTCACTATAGAGCCCACTCCCCCCCCCAGTGATGTTACTATAGAGCCCACTCCCCCCCCCCCAGTGATGTCACTATGGAGCCCCCCCCCAGTGCTGATGTCACTATAGAGCCCCCCCCCCCCAGTGATGATGTCACTATAGAGCCCCCCCCCAGTGCTGATGTCACTATAGAGCCCACTCCCCCCCGCCCCCAGTGATGTTACTATGGAGCCCACATCCCCCCCCCCCAGTGATGTTACTATGGAGCCCACTCCCCCCCCCCCCAGTGATGTTACTATGGAGCC